>NW_005842620.1:19847-20156 GCF_000455745.1 Alligator sinensis | reverse complement strand
GGGGGGGGGCCCTCTGGGAGGGGCCCCCAGCCACTTTCGGAAGTGGCCACAGCGATAGGCTGCCTTGAGATCGGCAGTTCCCCCCCGTTGTTGACTGGTCGCTGTGGGGGCACCAGACGCCCATGCACATGTGCCAATTTTGGATGTTTATATGACTTTGCATCTTTGCAAACTAAACTTCATCTGGATGCAGTTTAGTTTGCAATGTTGTAATGATGTGGCTATCAGCTCGGCCCCCAGATGTGGGAGAGGCAGGCCGGCGTTTCAGAAAAAAAGTATCAGGCCCCTTGCCACTTCTACCTTCAGCAG
>NW_005842620.1:12443-19725 GCF_000455745.1 Alligator sinensis | reverse complement strand
TGCAGCAGGAGCCTCCCTACCTCTCCCGTGGCCAGGGGGTGAGCTGCTGGTGGGCTGAGCAGCCCCTGAGCTGCAGGGGGCCCAAGTCCTTCCCTTCCCAGGACCAGTGCCCCCTGGGGCTGCCCAGGTGAGCTGCTAATGGGCCAGGGGCTGCCCCAGCTCAGAGGCAGCACCTGCCAGATCCAGCTCATCCCCAAGCCCACTGGGGCTTCCAGCACCCTGTGACCTGTCCCTGCTGTCTTCCTACTGCCTGGGACTGCCTGGGAATGTGCTGGCTTGCCCCTGGGGCATTACAGAGAAGCAGCAGGAGGGCAGCTGAGTGTGCTGGTGGCAGGAATGGTGCATGGTGCACTGGAAGGCCACCAAACCCGAGCTTCCCCAAGCCTGCCTGGGCTTCCAACATGCTGTGCACTGTCCCTGCCACCTTTTCCGACTACCAGCACACCCAGCCACCCTCCTGCTCCTTCCCCATGCTGCCCCGGGGGCAAGGCAGCCCATTCCCAGGTGGTTCCCGGTGGCAGGGACAGTGCATGGGGCACTGGAACCCCCGGTGGGCTTGGGGATGAGTTGGATCTGGTGGGTGCTGCCTCTGAGCTGGGCAGTCCCTGGCCCACTAGCAGCTTGCCTGGGTGTCCCCAGGAGGCACTACCACCATGCAGGAAGGAGCAGCCCCCCCCCCCCCCCCTATCCAGCTACAGGAGGGGCAGGCAGGCTCTGCCAAAAAAAAAAAAAAAGGATCAAACCCCTCACTGCTTCTGTCTTCAGCAGGTGCCTGAAGCCTACTTCCCCAAGCCCACCCATTTGAAGCCTGCTGGGCATTGCTCCCTGGGCAGTACTGGGGAAGATTTGGATCAGGCCATGTGCTACCTCTGAGCTGGGGCAGATCTGCCCTGCTAGCAGCCTGCCCAGGCAGCCCTAGTGGGGTGCAAGGACCAGGGCAACCTGCAGCCCCCCAGCCATGGGTAGGCTCTGACTAACCAAAAAAAAAAAAAAAAAAGGATCAGGCTCCTCACCATAATGTGATGAAAACATTTAAATGGCAGGTTTCAATTAAAAATCCACTGTTTCAGTTTAGGGGTCATAAAATAAAACCTTGGGGATTAAACCCTTGTCACGTGTACAAGTGCCCATAGAGTTCATCTTGTGAATGTCTCTTTGTCAGCCCTTCTAGCTAGGAGGGACTGTGTGTGTGAAATAAGTTCCATAGTTTGGAAAAGCTTATTTAGTAGACTTTAGAGAGATGCCTTATCTTAAAAATTCCTAATAAATGGAAACTTTTGTTCTCTCATCTGCACTGTCTCCCTCCTGATTTAGAGGTGCAGATAAGTTCTCTACATCCATTTTCAGTGGTTTGCTGCACCTTTAGAACAGAAACAATGCTACTCTTCATTTTTTTATTCTAGCGTCCTTCCCTTGTCTGTTCACAAGCACTACTGATTCACTTTTATTCCCTGGACTGACTTGCCAAGAAACCTCTGGATAGCTTTCATAACACTAAGTGTAATCATAATCATGAAGGTGTGCACCTTTGCCTCTCAAACAAGAAAGCACATAGCAAACTTAACAAATTGTCAGAGAGCAGTTCTCAAACATTTTAGACTCAAGGCACCCCTTGCTTGCTTGTGGTCCCCTTCATAACTTTTGTGAATTAAGGAGTGCCCTATTTAAAAAACTAATTGATTTAATTACAGTGCTTACCTCCTTGCAGAGAGGCCATGGCCTTACCTGCCACACTTATCTCCCCTCACCTCAGGGTACCCTTCAAAAGATCTTGCAGCACCCCTGGTTGCTCCCACAACCTGGTTGCAAATCACTGCTTTAGAGCTCTCCAAGGATGCTCCCCTCCAACCCCATCCCTCTCCCCAACCATTTTCAATCTGGATATACTGTGTTAAAGAAAGATTAACTCAACAAGATGATTCATAGCTTAGTCGCACTGCTGCTCAGTTGCAGATCCCAAGCAGGTTCCCTTCTGACTTGCAGTTTAAAAATCTTCCTAGATGGCATTTTCTTATCTTCATAGTTGCTATTCTTCTGTAATCTCAGAGCCCTCTGCAACACCTCTCTCTTTCTCTTCACAGATAGGGACAAATCCTTCTTAAGAAAAGTGTCCCGTCCATTGCCCAACCCCAGAGAGCCACCCTCTGGTCCAGCCCCTGGAAAGGGGTTCCATTCCTCTAAGGTGATGGAGTGCATCCAAAATCACATGCAGCAAAGCAGTCAGCCCTTCCTAAGATAAGACCTTCACTGGTCCACAGCTATACGACAGACAGACTCCCTACACCCTAAATCCCAAGCAGTTTGTAAGAAAAAACAGGCCCTACGTGTTCTATCTCAACCTCACAGGCTCCTATCCCGTGCCTCCATCTCCCTGTCTCTGTCCCCTTTGTTTCTGGGGGCCTTCTTTCTTGTGGTCTCTTCATATTGTCATCTCAAGTGCCTCCCTAGCACCAAAAATGATAGGAGTCTCTACAGGTGCTGGTAGGAGTTCCCAAGCCCCTCTCCCCTCACCTCCCTGGCACAGCATTTATGTATTCGTATGGAATTCAGCAACCAAATACAGAACAAACTTTAAACAACGGCACTGAAGGATAAGGCTAGAGTGACAGTTTTAGGTTTGATATCCATGCTGCACCATGAGCTTGCTGTAGACTTACCCAGAGAAGCCACAATATTGCTTTTTAAGCTTGCATACAAACACCCCCTTCCAGTAAACTGATTTGAGAATGTATTTTGCTTCAGAAGCTCAGATCCTTGCTTTAGAGTGTGTAGCCATTTTAGGTTGATGCTATGACCTTCCTCGTCCCCGTCTGTAAAGGATGTGTCAAATAAATATTGAGACTGGTAGATATTTAAGGCAAGAGATTTTTGACCCTCCCTTTCCTAATTATTAGAATTAATAGAATAGAATTATTTGACTCTCTTTAAAGTACATGCCTTAATCCTCTTCTTTTAGATCTTGGACACACACCATTCTCACCATCAGTTTGTTATAATTCAGTGCACCCTTACAACTGGCAAATCTATGAAGAGCTCTGTGTACCTAACAAATGTAGCAATAAGCTCTTTAAAAATATGAGTCACATCTTTCTTTCATGCACACACAACTACTACTGAAATGCACAGAAGTTCTGAGCATGGCCTTTAGGGCAGAATCATGTATTTTTGGATAAGTTCTCTAAGAACTTATCGTCTTGAACCACTTTGGTGCTTTTTCTATAATTGTGCTTTTAAATAGCTGTTCAGAATCAAGGCCTGATTAAAATCAATAGCAATGATTCTATACACGTGTGTGCTGCTGCTTCATGGCAGAGAGAATAGAATTGAAGAAAATTTTCAAAAATGAACATTTAAATGAAATACATATATAGGAATATTTTTCTTTTGTATGTTAGTGTTCTTGATAACAAGGATAGTATAAAGCAGGCAGAGCATTACTCCTAAGTGCTGCTCAACCTTTTTGGCTGGTGGGCTGGATGAGCAGTGCCATGGGTTAGATTTGGCTGGTGGTCCTGATCTAGCACCTGGGGAGGTTGCAGTGAGTAGGGGAGAAAGGGGAAGGCCATCCCTATAAGGGGTGTGTGGCCTAGCCCCAATGCAGCTGTGGGAGGGTGGGGCTGTATCCAGGCTCCAATCCAGCTGTGGTGGGGATGGGGCATGGCCCAGTCCCAACCCACCACATGGGGTTTGGGGATTCGGCAGTGGGGAGAGTGGCAGCATTGCTTGCCACAAGTCCCTGCTACTAAATTTCCTGACCTATGGGGAGCCCTGCAGGCCAGATACATATATATCATAGCTCTGCGGACCACATTTGCCCATGGGCCCAGAGGCTGAGTACCCTGCTCTTAATCTACACTAGAAAGCACTTCTTCAACAGGTCCAGAGAGCTGACAGAGAGGTGTAAGGTTTGCGCACACGTTCAATAAAATCTTTGCATGAAGGCAGAGCTCTTTCTTCTGGCACAAGAGATCTTTCAGTGCAGTTCCTTTGATAAGTATCTATTCCTGCCAGTGTTCTGGAAGATTGTTTTCCACAACAATATTTGCAATAATAATTTGCCCAGCAAATGCCTTCAAGGAAAAGGAGTTGTGAATGTCAGCAAATAGACTGATTCGTTAAGTGCATAGATTCATAGCTGTTAGGGTCAGCAGGGACCTCAGTAGATTGAGTCTGACCCCCTGCCAGGCAAGAGTGCCGGGGTCAGACGACCCCAGCCAGGTGCACGTCTAGCCTCCTCTTAAAGACCCCCAGGGTACAGGACAGCACCACCTCCCTTGGAAGCCCGTTCCAGACTCTGGCAACCCTTACCGTAAAGAAGTTCTTTCTGATGTCTAACCAAACTCTAATGCAGGTAGATCAAATACTCTTCCCTCTTCCTGCTGCCCCCCTCTTTGGGTAGAGGCTTGTTTAAATAGACTTTTATCTCCCTCCAGCTCCCTTTCTGCACTTGTGAACAAGCAGCTAATTGCTTAATTGATGAGTCATTAGGCAGGAGCAGCTAATTGCTTAATTGGCAAGTCATTGGGCCACCCATTGTTTTAATCTTTAACCCCTCCACCCTCTGTTCCTCCCTCTCTCTTTCTCCACTGTCCAGTAACAGGGGTAAGGGCTCCCTATTATAATCCCCTTGCTATAAATGTCAATGATTACTAATGGGAATAGTTTTCCATTGGCCTGTGAGTGCGAGGTAAAAATCACCATTTATTGATTAAAACTGAATCCTGCCAATCCTAGATTTAAGGCGGTATTATTCAGAAGGTTTACAACAGAAAAATTGCTCTGCTGTTATCTTGCAGTCAAAATCCAAGTGAAAACTAAAAGCTCACGTCTTCCCCATGTCTAAGAAGGTTGAGACCCCCTGGGCATGTCTACATGCACCTCTACAGTGTTGTTGTTACTGCACCATCATTTAGTATTTCCTTTTGGAAGTACTAAATGATGATGCATTAATAGGCCGTACTGCGCTGTGCTGGCAGTGTATGGTTATTTTTAGCCGCTACATCACCATAGCGATGTGTTACAGCGAGGGAGTGCATTGCTACAGTGACATAGCTGCAGCATCACAGTTTGTGCCTGTTGACGCATTGCTATGGTGACATAGTGTCACGTGTAGATGCGCCCACTGAGTTGGAGACAGTGGAACTGCAGAGGTTGCCTACTGTTTTACAATAAAAATAGTTTAGTTCTTCTCATTCATGCACGACTATCTACTGAACTCAATGACCACTACATGGGGTCAGAAGTGGTGAATGAGAAGGAATATCAAATTGTTTCAAATTCTAATGGAAGAAGTTGGAAACTGAGAGTAAGTGGAGCAACAGAGCCACGTGGACAAAGGCAAATAACTGCAAGTGATCTGCCTGTACAGCCATAGTTTAAGTAAAAGGACAGTAGTCATGAAAGTGCTGGAACTTTTACCTGCCTTCTGTCATCAGACAATATAGGAGAGAATTGGAGGGTGGTCAGGGAAAGGATTGAGTGGTACCTAGCAGCCCCAGGGGAAGAAGAGAAACATAATGAATTCAAATCTTCTCTTTCTGAAGCTCTGACTGTTAACAGCTTTAACTGCATGTTTTAGTTGCTTCAAAAGGTAAGAGTAATACTGTCCAAATCTGAGGTGTATTGCATGCCAAAAAGAGAATGAAAGACAGATTTTTTTTTTCTTTTTATATGCAAACAAACAACAGAAGTATAGTTCAGTAACCTACAGATCTAAAGAGACTGAGTTAGAACTGTGCTTTCAGGAGCTTGACAGAATCTCTTATTGGAGATAAGATTCTTTGTGGCATTGTAGGGCATCTTTACATGTGCTCCAAGGCTAGAGGCCACTTTAATTAAAGCGGCTCCAAGATACCAGGGATCAAAGAACTTGTGGAAAAAAAAAGGTGGAGCGGCACGTGTGGGGTCAGTGCATGCTGCTCAAAATCAAAGCCTGGCTGGCCAGAGCCACCCTCTGGCTACTGGCCAGGCTCTGTGTGGCAGGATCAGCACTGCTGCAGCCCCAGGAAGTCCCCAGGACTCCAGGTAAGGCTGCTGGGGCCAGCCCAGTGCTGGCCCCAGCCTCCCCTACCCCACCTAGGATAACTTGCCGTGTGTCAGAGGGTGCATGGCACAGGTATTTCCTGGGGACAAGTAGCGGTGGCACAAGGTACGCTGCTGCTAGTTGTCCCTGGGGAACCGCACATCCATGCATGTGCGGATGTGGCCATAGAGACTTGTTTAAAAAAAACCCCCGCAACAAACAGAAAAGGGAAAATAGGGAAGTGATTGGTAAAGACTCTTTCAGACTGATATACTAATAACTTCTCCTCTGTAGAATGGATGATAATAGATTTTTGTGTTACTTAATTTTTGCGGTCACTGGAAATATGTTTGCAAGAAGGAAGGTGTAATAAATGATAGAAGGTATCATTTAGAGATGCTCCCTGGCCTAGAAACTGAAGAAGTTAGGCATTGGGAGATGGCCCTCAGTCACAGGTTAGAGATGAACTGACTGCAGAGACTTGCTTGCTGCTTGACAATAAAAGTTCTTCTAATTTGTGCCTGCCTGTCTTTATTAAATCCAGTGAACACTACAGAGAAGTCAATTGATCTGCACTATTTTACACCAGATATGAATGCAGTACAAGGTATGATACAACTCAAAAGGTTAGGTAGCTTTGGAAGAGTGTTTCAGGTATTTCAAGTTTTTCTTGCATCAGCAGTTTGGTAGCTGTCAATGTGGAAGTGTTGTGCAAGGAATATATTTCCTAACAAATATGTGTATGATCTGAACAGTTACATAAATCACAGGCTACATAAATTGGATTAGACCAGAGCTTTCCAAACTGTGTGCCGCGACACATTAGTGTGTCGGCGGCAGTGTGTAGGTGTGTCGCGCGAAATGCAGAAAATTTTGCGGAAGGGCACCGCGGAGCTCCCTTACTCGCGTCTGCTTCCCTTGGCCCCTCCCCTGGAACTTCCTAAAGCAGCTAATGTTAAAGCAGCTAAGGCTTAGCTGCTTTAGGATCGTGTGGCGTCTTGACGTAGGACGCACGTGATTGGCGGTGTCGGAGCGGTATGGCGAGGAGTGTGGAGAATTCGGAATTCTCGTTGGAGACGCAATTAACGGAGCAATTAGTTGTGAGTTACACCACCCCCAACTCTCGGCTGTGCTGAGCGGAGGAGTCCCCCGGAGGTCCTGGACTGGGACTGCACCGAGCGGGCCGTCCGCCATCTTGGCCAATCGGAACGGAGCTCAGTGGAGGCCAGAAGCCTCGGAATCAGCGTGCTCCCAATCACC
>NW_005842620.1:0-9985 GCF_000455745.1 Alligator sinensis | reverse complement strand
TATCTCTGATAACGGGTTAGTTTAACCTCCGGCTTGCTAGTAAAACTGAATTACTGTGTCGCGAAATGATGCATGTCTAAAACGTGTGTCACCAACATGAAAAGTTTGGAAAGCTCTGGATTAGACAGTTGTCAGCACAATTGGCTTAATTTGAAGCAATGGTGATTTAGGTCAGACAGGAAAAAGGAGGATGGAGGAAAAATCCCAAACCCACAACACAAAACCCATCTGTCTAAATATGAGAACAGATAGGAGCCTTCTATTTCCCTTCTCAGCTCTTCTGATACCACATCTAATCTCCATGAGTTTTCAAAGGTAGCAGCCAATGGTATTACAATCACTTCACCCACTTCCTTAAGGACTCTAGGATAACTCTCATTGTGCCCCAAAATTTGAAGCCATCCACGCAGTAAATAAACCTTCGCTTTTTCTTTTTCTGTTCTGGACTAATTATCTCCCCATTACTCTGGTTCATGCTGTTAAGTGTGACTATTCTGTGAAGGTTAAGGTACAAAAAATACATTAGCTACTTAAGCTTTCTCTTCATTATCCACTGCTACTTCTACCTCCCTGTTCAGTAAGGGACCTATGCATTCCTTGAGCTTCCACTTACTTGTAATGTATTTATAGGAGTCTTTTCATTGCCTTTTATCTTTCTAGCTAGCTGTATCTTAAGTCTACAATTGCACAGTTATTGTCACTCAGCAACAACAAGAGCTTAGTGTTGCAGCATTTGTAGCCCGGGAAAAACAAGTGCACGCCTCCTACTATTCATTCCATCCAGGAAGAGCACACACCAACTGCTGAAACTGCCTTAGCCTGATGAAGGGTTTTTGAACCCGAAAGCTTGCTTAATAAATATTCTCCAACTATTTGGGTTGGTCTAATAAAAGATATCAAATTCACCCAAGGAACCTTGTCTGCCTATGTCCTTAGACCAACACGGCTACAATCTACACCCCCGCCTCCTACCACTGATTTTCGGGAAACTCCCTGCCTCAGGATTAAGCAACAAGACCTAAGTACCTGTGTATTCAGCACTTCCTTTAGCTAGCCAATCTCAATGCCTCACAGCAAACTTCCTCCATTTGTCTGCTCCAGGTTGGCTTCCTGGAAGGCTACTGAAGTCCAGGTGGCTCTTGCCTCTGCGTCAAACCTCTTCCTTCTTGAGCCCCAGAGGGCTAGCAGAGCTGATCATACTAAGACGTAAAAATCTCAATTATTTTCAGAGCAGAGGCTTCTAATTAGGAATAAGTACTCATTATATAAAAAAAAAAAACAAACCAGACCAAACAACTCTTTCTATCTATGGATATAGGTACTGATTTCAAGCAATATAAATTGTTATGAATACATTGTAACGGCGCAAAGTATCAGGCTTTGGTTTCTGTCATTCCAGCTATTGCCCTCCTGCCCAGCTCACTCTCACTGGTAGTGCTTACATGCCCAGTAAGTCCTCTTAAACTTAAAGGACAAAAGATCCTACAGGAAAGGGTCTGAGTTCGGCTTGTTGGGAAGATCTTGTACTTTGAACCTGACAATTGCATTTAAAACTCTTGCACCATTGTAGTATGTGTATCATAAAATACTTGGAACAAAATATACATTGATTTTGAATCCAGTTGTTCGCCATCACCTATGAATCAACAGTGACCTGGAATCTTGACACCCTAAATTTTCATGCTATTTTTAAGTTCTAATTAGTCAGCTGCCTTCAGGAAAGGGGGAAATAGTTGCATTTATAGATTTTAAAGAATTAATCAGCTATAATTTGATAGCCACTTGTTTGCCAAAAGTTATGAACAGGAAGCCTGATACTTTCTAAATGTCATGGTGTGACTTCATTTCCACTGCTGGATCTCTAAAGATTCTCATGCCATTTTAAAATACTAATGAGCCAGTTGTCTTTGAAAGAAGACATCTGGAAAAATTGACTACCCCTCAGTGGAGCTCTAGATATTGAAAGTAGTGAGTCTTTAGCAAAATACATGGAGGTATTTCACTTCTGACACCTAACTTGGACAACTGGAATGTATCTATTAAGCTATTTGTTGACAAGCCAAAACATGCAATAAAATCTTTGGGCCATATATTGGTTGCTGTAACAAAAGTGAGGTAACAGGGAAGGTATTAGCCAAACAGGAAATCAAGGCATGGGTGTATGCAGTGACACAACAGAACCAGGAAGAATACAATGCTATTAAAAACTAATAAATGGTGATGAAACAACTCTATTAAAGCCCTGAGTCAAAAGAGCACTTAGCCACCCCAACTGCAAGGGGCCTGAAATACCTTCCTTTTGTTGTTCTAAGTGAACAAATGGGAGATCACAATAAATGTTAGTATTTTTTGTGTACAGCACTGGGATCTCTACTGTTCTTTTCTCCCTGTTGCTTGTTTTTAACAGGTTGTCCTATTATCCACCTTTGAACAATGAGCATGTCGATGGGATGAGTCCAAAAGTAGTAACTTATAAAGGTGCAGGCTTAGGCTTCTGACATATGTTCTTTTTACAGTTTGTAGCACTACAAGAAGCAGATCACTCTGTGGTGTGCAATGTGCACAGAGTCTCTGGCTCAGGCATGACTGAAGTGCCACAAAAGCATGCTCCCTAGCCAGAGGATGATAGGGGGCTGCTCTGTAACTCTCCCCCGACCCTGCCCACAGAGGATCCTGTCGGTGAGCAGCACAGACTTACTTCCTCATCAGCTGTTGCTGCCCACAAGGGCAAGGGCTAATCTGGTGGTTTCTGATCTGAGGTTGCCTGTGATGGGGGAACTGGAAAGTATTGCTGGTGTTCAAGCACCCACAATGCATTACTGTCTTGGCTCACAGAGAGCCCCATCACCCCGCTACCCTGTCGTTCCCTGTTGCCACTGCAGCAACAGGAACAGGGCTACTTGCAAGCTGCCCAGAGTTGGCAAGGGCTGACCAGGTGGTTTCTGCTGTCCAATCAGGCTTGCCACTGCTGCAGCCAGCTGCAAGCTAGTCCCTACAGGGCTCCCTGACAGCACCCTGATGGACAGGCTGTCAGAAAGTCAGTTGGTCCTTCTCCCCCTTGGTGGTAGGAGAGGGAGAGCAAAGCACTGTGGGATATTAGGGTTTGGATAGACAGGTGCAAATGTTAAATATGTCACAGAACAGTTCTGAGCTACAATGAACTTGTCATTTCAAACAACAACTTATTTGAACAACTTCTTTGTAGTGATCTTATCATAGTATTGTAGTGCTTAGGGTCGGAAGGGACCTAAAGAGACCATCAGGTCTGACCCCCTACCCCAGGCCGGAATGAGTGCCGGGGTCATAACACCACAGCCAAATATCTGTCCAGCCTCCTCTTGAAGACCCCCATGGTAAGAGAGAGCACCACCTCCCTTGGGTGTCCATTTCAGTCCATCTCTTTCGTTAGAGATTCACCATTTTATAAAGCACCACAGCGCACCATGTGGTCATTCACATTTTGTCATTCGAGTCTCATGTAATGCAACAAGTGTAATTCCTATGAGAATCCTCACGTGGAGCATGCACAAGCCAATTCTCCATAAGATCAGTTTATCCAAGGTAAAGAACAAACTAGAACGTTCTGCACCTCTTCCTCCTCTCTAAGTTCAAGAGCTAAGAAGCTTACATGCACTGGCACAACAAACAGACATAAATTTTCTTGCTCAACTACTGAAATCAATTTCCCTAAACATGTTGCTTTGCAATGACATGTGCACATCAGTTTTAAGTCCATTTCTGATTTCACAGCGTGCAAAACTCAGAACATTCAGATTTAAAAGGGGTAGGCAAATCAAACTCGCAAGGATGACTCTGAGTGAAACTTATGTGAGCTAAAGTTAATGGGCACTGACTCTTTAGCAGAGGCCTAAAGCTAGATTCTCAGTTATTATAAATCAGCATAGGTCCAAGAAAGTCAATAGAGCTTAAACCAATTTGCATCAGGACACAGTATGGGCAGGAGCTGTAAACATATGCGAGGAGAAGATGGTTATTTATATGGATACCTGAAAGATGCAATAATTCAAGAAGTGGAACAAAACCAGTCCAGCATCTCCCAGTCACAAAACATACTGATTAATTTTAGAGTCTACAAGTCTCATCATTGTCTACTACTATCTAAAGAAGGGAGGGAAAGCTTTATTGATTAGACTGTACAACACCTTAGTAGTTCAGGGGATCCAACCTGACAGTTGTGCTTTCCTGCAACTGTGTTGTACCCTTGATTTTTGTCCTCTAGGTCAGGCCCAGTATCTCTACCCGTGAAACAGGGCTGTGCAAAATGGCTATGTTTAGTTTCCATTTCAGATTCGGCCATTTTGGAGGGACAGTGATTGTGATGTTTTGGATCACTCTTCCATTTTGATTTGGCTGAATCCGTTTCAGAGTTTTGACACTATTTCAGCTTTGATTCAGAGATTCGGATCGGCTGCAGAGAGGCAGGCACAGCCAGGCAGCTGCAGGTTTTCCCATGGCTCCTCTGGTTGCGCCTGCCTCTCCCTGGGTGGGGGGAGCCATGGGAGAAGCCTCCATGGCTGCCCTACCTGGCTCCATCCCCCTGCCTGGGCTCTAGCCTCCAGACACTTATAATAATACAATTAAAGAAAAAAAGAAAAAGCACCACACTCACTGGCTGCAGCAGCAGTGATCAGGGTCTTGAGGGGCTCATGGCAGAGCCTTCCCCCATGCAGTGGGTGGCAGGAGGAATCGCTCTCCCCCCCACTTGGCACCTGTGCAGCAGCTGTCATGTGCTTTCTGGCAGCTGGGGCAGCTCCACCTGTCAGCCGGAGCCCAGCACCACTCGGCCCCAGCTCCCAGGCAGCGTACAGCACCCTGCCGAGCTGCGCTGCACCCACACCATGGGGCAGCTGCCATGCGGGTGCCACGTGGAAGGGGCAATCTCTGCTGCCCCCACACTGTCCTGCACTGCATGGGGGTGGGGCTCTGCCATGAGCCCCCAAAGGCCCTGATCGCCACTGCTGCAACTGGTGAGTGTGGGGGTTTTTTGTTTTTTTTAAGAGGCTGGGACCAGGTGGGGGATGGGGCTGGGCAAGACAGCCATGGGGGCTTCTCCTGCAGCTCCCCCAGCCTAGGGAGAGTCAGGCACAGCCCGAGGAGCTGTGGAAGAACCTGCAGATGCCTAGCTGTGCCTGCCTCTCCCCAGCCAATCCCAGTCTCCAAATCAGCGTCGGAACTCCGAAACAGATGCAGCCAAATTGAAATGGAAGAGTGATCCGAAACACCAAAACAAATCACTGTCCCTCCAAAACAGCCAAATCCAAAATGGAAATGAAACATAGCTGTTTTGTACAGCCCTTGGGCTCACTTTCTTTCCTGTTCTCTCTTTCCCACATCTGTCCAGAGTAACTGAAAATAATTTTTCAATGCAGTACAGAGGCAGCCTAAGTCAGTACAACAATGTCTTTTGAAAAAAACCTCCATGAGCTCAGTTCAACCAAGGTTTGTTATAATCACGGGAGAAAAGTGTTTTAGGCTTATAAAAACAAACAGGTGTATGATGTTGTGGCAGATCTATACTATGGCTCTTTGCACCACAGAGGGGCCTCTGAGCCATAGGATTTCTACATCTTCAGCAGAAACATGCTTACAGAAGTTCTTGGTGACACACGGCTAAGTGCCTTGAAAGGTAGTTGCCACATTTGGACCACAAATCCCTTACTAAATGTTATGCTTTCCCAATACCATTTTCTTGTTTTGCATGCCTCTCTCTTGCCCTTGTCTTCTTACAATGGCATGTTCTGATGCAATTGAGAACTAGCTTAAGTATAAATTATGCCACTATTTATTTATGTTTGCAATCAGATTACTCAGGATTTATTCCCAAGGAAATAATCTGTAGCCTCCTTCACTTCTAGTAACTTGATCCTGGATGTAAAAACAGTAGCAGAGATTTGCTTCTTTCAGGTGGAAATGAATATTTGATTGTAGCTCCCTTCCTTTGCTAGAAGACATGAAAATTTGGCTGAGATTTTATTTACATGTCACTGCCCTGAATTCACAATTATTATATTAATTACTTGTAGTAGAGAAAATGATGAATCATTGTGGATGAAAATTGCACAATTGGGAGTGGCCATGGCTTTAAATTTCAGCACTCCACCGGACACCACACCAAACTTCCCAACCAGTCTTTAGCACCACGTCCAAACAGAGAAGGTAAATATTTCTAGTACTTTATCTTTAATGTCATTCTTACTATTCGTATCATTGCAGTGACTTTAGCGGTGAACTACCTGGTGCCTTTGCATTGTATTGTGTTGACCTAAGGAGTTGTTTCTTGTGGGGAATTCAACAGCATAGATACTGCTGGATAGGAACATATTTGCCTGAAACTTTTGGTGGATGCAAGGCAGTATTTTTCATGCCGTCGTTTGCTCATTCTGCCAGTTCTGGAGACAGTATTTTAAGGGTCAGATAGAAGAAAATCCAAAACCGTTTGCAAGTACAGTGCAGGTATACAGCAGAAAACGTTCCTGAATATTCTTGTGACTAAAACCAGCAGCTTTTCTGCCAGTGTTCCCAGCTCCATGCATTTCAAGGCATTTGGCTGGGCAAATTTTCATTACAAGTATCTTTGTGGAAAGCAGAATTGTGAGCATACTGGCAGGAATAAGTTTTTATCTAAGTGTCTGCACTGGAAGTGCTCCTGTATTCAATATCAAAAAGCTCTTTGATATCATGCAGAAGATTAATTGAATGAGGACTTCCCTTCCTGCCTCTCAAGGGGACACCAGGATCTTGATCCATGTGCACAGGTATAAGTGAAGCTACTTGCCTTCTGTGTGTTCTCCTGGAAGGATGGGAATTGCAAACACACCAGGGAATGGGAAAAGCATTGGCTCCACCGATGTATAACTGATGGACAGAATTGCTGAGTCAATATGATTGGTAGAAGTTTAATGCTGATAAGGACCAGCAGTAAGTAACTATCCCTTCAATAGTAAGGAGGTATGAAGGGACACGTGGTACCTTTGTGACAATGCCTATTAAAGGTACCCTGGAATAGGTACTACTTAAGCAGTGACTCTTGCTTTAGTCTAATCTGTGCCTAAAGTTGGTGCCTAAAGTTCCTCTACATAAACACTTTAGCTTCAAATTAGTTAAAATATCACTGGTTGCAGATAAACTGAGAATGGGGCAGTGGACGTGAGGAAAAGGATGGCTTGGATTCTTCCTATGAAAAGTGTTAAGTGATGCCTGCATTTAGTGGTACAAAGCACGCACTACATTACAGAAAGGAGACAGACCTTTCTCAGTGAGTTTCCAAACAGCAGTTAATGAGCAAAAGAAAAGAGGGAATTAATCTCTCTCTCCAGACAAAACATGTAGCAGTCTATTTCCCTGGCAAAAAAATACCCTATTTAATAGCCGTTTTCCTAAGGATAATAAACATAGAAAATTTGCTTGTTATTCTCAGTGTGAAGTGCAGCAAGATGGTGTGTTTTCACCAAGTCAGGATTTGTCCCCATTTTTAGAGGGCTTTTTTTGCCTAACACATGTGTGTTAGGCAAAAAAATTCCTTATGGAGTTGAGTTAGTCTACAACACGCCACTCTGCCCCATCTTCTTCATTAAGAATGTTATGTGCACAGTACCTGCAAGGATAAGACTAAGATACATGCATTCCTAAAGAGATTCTGTTCATTAAGGAAAGGAAGATGACATTCTTCACTGATATTAATTCCACTGGTGTCATTACCTGCAGAGAATTTGGTATGTCATTAAGACATAAAGGGAAGGTAATGGCCCTCTGCACTGAATGTAAAATGGATAGCGTCAATATACTACAGATTCAGACTCTTGACATATGTAAACCTTTGGATCACTTTATTCAGATTATAATTAGTATACCATAAGGATCCCACAGGCTTTGGGGCTAGAAAATCCAAGCAATAAAAGCAACTAAGAAAGCTACTGCGATTGCTTAATCTGAACACACAGTGAACTGCAGAAAACTGTTACTGAGAACTCATTCACATCTGCATTCAGGTGGTTGGCCATGGGGAGGATATAATTTGCAGTTTATGAAAAAATGAAGAGGTTTATGAGAGATGAGCGTTTTTCATGATATCTTCTATTGGACCAACCGTGTTAGTTGGATGAGTTGTGCGACACACTTTCAGGCACCATGTGCTCTTCCTCAGGTCACAGAAAGCTGCCAGTTAGCATTTCATCAGTGAGAGGTGGGAAAAGGCTCCTTCTGTCTGAAAAGGAAAAGGCACGAACTAGGAGACAGTCATGAGTCTCAGACTTTAATTCTCTTGTCCCAGGCTTTACCGTCTTCACCATGGCCTCACTCAGCGAAGCAAATGCTGAATTCTGCCTTGACTTTTTCAAAGAAGTGAAGAAAACAGAAGAAAATGAAAACATCTTCTTCTCCCCTCTGAGCATCTCTTCAGCCATGGCCATGGTCCTCCTGGGTGCTAGAGGCAACACGGCCAAACAGATGGAAAAGGTAGGCTTTCCTCACTCTGCTACTGTCAACACTGCCTGTCAGTGCAGTGTCAGAATACAGGGGACTCCAAAAATGTTGTTAACAACGCACAGGTTTTGAATAATAATGGTCAGATTTATAAGCCTACATTTGAAGCTTTTGACCCCATGTTCCCCGCATGTAGGAAACGATAATCCAGCAAATCAAGGGGGCCCTCGGGAAGGAACTTATGCCTTTCAGGCTACTACTCGCTATCTTTAGCAGTGGTGCTAGGCTCTGCATGGGTTGCCTCCATGACTGGAAGCTTGCTGCATGGCAGAACTGGCTGAGTTGTTATTGATGGGTTCCCTCCAGGGCATCCTTCCCTTCCCTACTGGCTAACCAAGGTGTGTCAGGCCTTGGCCCCAAACAAGAGCTCTTTAGGAAACTCTGCTGTCCATTCAAATGCATCGCCAATGAAATGAAGTACATGAGCTTCCCTACCTGGCATGTCTAAAGGGTTTTACAGTGTGCCAGGGGACATGCCAATCCAGCCTCAAAATTATGTTCTGATGACAGTTATAGCTGCAATCACCCAGCATTTTTGTTTCAGGTGCTTCATTTTGATGCAGTTTCGAGTTCTTCTGGAGGAAGGACAAACCATGGTAGCTCTGAGGTAAGGCAGCAGGTACATCAGGTTTGTCCTTTTCCCTTGGTATCAGCACTTCCCCAGAGAACGGCATAGATCTGAGCATCCTGTCTTCCCAAACTCTCATTCCATATATTTACACTACATAAGGCCCATTTTTATTATATGAGTGGCATCTTTTTTTAATAAATAACCCTCTCTTTCAATGCTTGCAAGTGTTGAGCTGGACCATGGCAACCTGAAAATGAAAGACACTGTGAATGAGGAAAGTCCTTTTTTCTCATTTTTTTGGAAAGTGGAGGTAGAAATGTTTCATGTCCCTTCTTCTATGCCTATGATTGCTAAGAGGGAGAACCACAGAAAGAGAAGAATCCAGGCAAAATAGTTTAACAAAGAAAAATATGTCTTTGTATGATAATTAAAGGCCCTCATGTTGAGGGCTAAAATAAGGGGCCTAGTCTATGATGTTTGATCTGGAGGTGTCATGAGTATATTTTGGTGGGGAGGTAACAATTCTACATCAGATACAGCTTCATGGTTGAAAGGGGAACCCTGCTAAAGAAATTATTATTTTGTTATTTGAAGTGTGAAGAAACTGGAGAAGTTCATTCTCAGTTCCAGGCACTCTTATCAGCAATCAACAAGCCCAGCACCAATTTTTCTCTAAGCATTGCTAACAGGCTGTACGGAGCAAAGGGTTTTCACTTCCTTGAGGTAAGCTGCAATGGTGTCCATGCTAGTAATGAATTTAGCACAATTACTGTCTACCTGGAACATAATGGAATGTGTCCAAGATGGCATGGTGAGAGTGTTTTCCATAAAGATGTCCTATACAGTAGTCAAATTTGTTTCTTGTTTTGTTTTTTTCCATACAGGGAGTAAAGAAAAAAGCAAAAGCATAGA
>NW_005842619.1:964268-983474 GCF_000455745.1 Alligator sinensis | reverse complement strand
TGGAGGAGCCTTCCTTGAGCCCGGGGCGATCGTTACCCGTTCAGAACGACCAATTTTGGGGCAAAACGACAAAAACGGGATTGGAAGAGCTTTTGGCGAGGTGCAGCCCATTTCATAGGTGTCTCGGCTCCTTTCCTTGGAAATTTCCTTCTGGATCACCGCATCAACCAGTTAGCACATGCATTAGAGCTTATTGCCAATAGCACAGCAGAGGGCATTGGATTATTGCAAGAACAGGCTTCTGCCAACCGTGCTATGACTTCAGAAAATCGCCTAGCATTAGACTATTTGTTAGCCAGAGAAGGAGGGGTACGTGCTTTAATCACAGGAGGACCCTGCTGCACCTACATTCCTGACCGCTGACAATATCACTGCCGTAGTGAAAACAGTTCAAGACGCAGCACGACGGGGAAAGTCTTTACCAAGTTGGTCAGTAGCGGAATGGATCGCCTCAAGTCTAGGAATGTGGGGAAGGTACATCTTGGAATACATTTTATGGGGATTAGGGATTTTCCTAGTTATTATTTTAGTAATTGCTGTAATTAAAGCATGTGTAGTTCGAGTTACACAAAAAGTAATTAATTTCAATGTTATGCAAACCTGGGAAATGGCCAGCAGGCCATAGGCCTTTGGCCATAAGGGGGGATTGTTAGAAAATTAATGTGACCTCTGCGTGAGCTCTGGTTGATGCTGGCTGATGCAGCCTTGCACTGAGATTTGCCACTGGTCTTCCAATCTAAACGGACAAGCAAGGTGATGGGGCCCAACCATGTGGGATGAGCAGATTCATGCTGTGTTGGTAATTTTCCGCTGAGTTTTTGCGCATGCGTTATGGAAAAGCTTATGTAACTCAAGTTTATAAATGTGTGTGATGAGTTACAGTCGGGCCTCTGCCCTTAGGAGGATGGGGGACATTCGGCCGATTAAACTGGAAAGACCACAGCCTCATCTCCAACACTATTGACTTCGTAGGGACTTTTCAAGTGAACGAGGATGTATTGGCCTGAGTGAGAGCTATCTAGCCTAGGTCCTAATGTGTCCAGATAGTCTAGCATGTGCAGTGGGACTGCTCATATACTGTAGAAATCTTTTGTTCCCATTCTCACCTATGGTTGCAGCATGACACGCCAGACCTCTCTGGCAGAGCTGGCCTAGTATATTGTGTAAAGTAAAGTAGACCCCTGGGGAGGGGCGCCATCTGAACTGCAGTATGGTGAGACATGGGTGCAGCTTAGATGGACCCGTGTTAGTTTTGAGGTACTTCAAAGCATCTCTTTTGAGGTTATAAGAACTGAGATCTTTTTCCATTAGAAGAAAAAAAAAACCCCAACAAACTATTTCAACTTTTTGTGCCAAGAGAGAATGAAAACATTTGTCAAAATGCCAGAATTTCCCACCAAATGGAAATTCCATTTTGCACCAGCTATGCTTAATATACAAGCTGGATCGGAGTCCAGAAGCATGTTGTGAATTTAACAGATTTTATAAATGGTCTGGTTATAGCAAAAATCTGCTAAAACCTTGGCTTTGCATTAAAATAGAGCCCCAAGCTGTTTCTTTTTTCCTCAAGGAAAATGCTTTTGTTGTTGGTTTTCTTTAATATTTGTGAAACTCTGAATGTCTGGGAATGAGAAACAAGCACCACTGGAGAGGCAAGTCACGGATGTCTGACAGCCATGTCTCACTTGCTCCCCAGCCAGCGAGACTTCGATTACATTTGGTGCGCTAACTACCGAGAGTCTGACAGTTCCTGAAGCCCTAGGTCCTGCAGTCACATTATTATACAAGAACCTCAAGTTTCATTTTTAGTAAGTGTCTGGCCTACATGGCTGCTGAGAAGCTCAAAAAACCTTAACAGGAAAGAGTCAAAAACAAGAAGACCAAACTTTGACTTGGAAAACATTAGCGCTGTTGTTGACCCTGTCTCGTGGCTTTGGAGGGCATGGTTTTCGTTCTTGGAGATGACCACCTTTGGTATATGCAGACAAGTACTGCACATATAGGGTATTTGCAGGATGGTCATAAGCAATAGCAGTGCATACGGTGCAACGGATGTGAGGACCAGGCAGATTCCCAGTCTTTGCATCCTCCTGGGCAGTCATCCTGCCTGCTGGAAGGGTGCAGGGCTGCAGGAAATGGACTTGGCCAGGAGCCTGATTCTGCAGGAGGAAATAAGCTGCACCCGCTTCAGCAGTATATTGATGGGTGTCCAGAAATGCCATGTCCTGAGCACTAGGAAGCCTTCTGCCTTCCCCCTGGAGCACTGCCTCAGCCTCGCCTGTGTGGGGCTGTGGCTGGTTTGAGCAAAATGTATATCTTGGTGGTGCACACAGAGGTAATGTGCACAAAAGAGTTGCATGATGTTTTGATGCCTACATAACTTCAGCCCTCTGGCCTCTTAATGTTTCAGATCATTCATCTTAGCCTTCAACATCTGGACTTTAGGATGCTCCTCCACGCTTTGCATCAGCTCTGTAGGATTTTTGTTCATCCTGAAGCCAAAAGACAAGAGACTTTGAACAGCGAAGAAGCATGCTGCCCACTTAAATGCGCACTCCATGGAGTGCAGTTTTTCTGGTATGAAATAGGATTTCTGAACAAGAATAAAGAAGGGAATCAGACTGACGCATTGACGTCAGTCTGCCTATCAGGGGGAACACTTGGGGAATACATTACAAAACGGTTTTCTCTTTTGTTCTCAACTAGCTTTGAGCGTGAGTGTTCAAAATGCTGTGCTTTCTTTGGCTGCTAGCACATGGACAATGCACCAAGGGCCCCTCTCCTTGGTGGCTCTAACACAACAGAGGTATGGGCCTTTCCTCAGCCTCAGACCCACACTTCAGCTGAATTCCTTTTGTGTGTGCTGGTGCCAGCCTATTGGGATTGGCATGGGGTGTTTATTTAACAGGCAGAGAGCATTTTATAGTCTTACTGTACAAAAAGAATACATTTAAAATGCATTAGGAGAGGGCCCTTACTTAGAGCTAGGTTATGCTAATGGACTACACAGATTGTGTTTGGCACTCGCTTCTCCTTTAAGCACTTAATGACTTGCTTTAATGCATTTTATTTCTTTTTATTTAAAAAAGAATCCCACAAGACTTGGGGGTTTATTATGGAGGGGGAAAGCATTTCTAAAAATCATAAGATCATTGTGTCTTAAATATGTATAATTACATTTACTGTTTCCTCTTGATAAGAACAAGGTTTTCTTTGGAAGTGTAAGAAATATTTCTTGCGCTTAATATCTGCTGAGAGGTTTGTATAAAAGTACATGGGGGGGATGCTAAGGATGTTTAGACTGGTGAATAGATACCCCCCACTACAGTAGGTAAAATAAAGCTCCAGCTCTAATATTGTGCAGTTCAATCCTTCAGGGCTGGCTGTATGAACATAAAAAAGGATTATGAAACCAAGAGCAAACAACTGGGAGCACTTGCCAACACTAGCCGGAGAGGACTTCCAGCTTCCCGGTGAGTCTGGGGCGGAGGGAAGCTCTTTTCCTCTAAGGAGTATCTCCTCTGATTGCAAAACTCATCTCCTTTGATTTCTTGGCTTCCTGGCTAATACAGCAGGGCTATATAGCTGGTCGCAGTTCCCAGCTGAGAGCAGGGTGTGTTCCCTACCAATCTGGAAGGACATGCTCACCTCTTAGTAGTTCAAACTCCCGTGTTGACTTCATAAAGGAGTCTGGGTCCATCTAGGCTGCACCTGTGTCTGGCCATACTGCAGTTCAGATGGCTCCTCTCCCTAATGGCCTACTTTAATTTACCTGATATACTAGGGCAGCTCTGCCAGAGGTCTGCTCACCAGTCTAAACATCCTTGTATGGGGGTGGTAGGACTGCACACATGGGATTATCTCTCTCCTTTTCTTTGCAGTGGATGTAATGATACATAAATGAGACACGGTGATCTTATGATTTTTAGAAATGCTTTCCCCCTCCATAGTAAACCCCCAAGTCTTGTAGGATTTTTTTTTAAATACATTGCATTAAAGCAAGTAATTTCTGTCCTCTTTCTTTTGGGGGGCGGCAGGAGGGGGAGTTGTTTGTTGTGTGTTTTGCATTAATAGTCTTTCTCCTAATGTGTCAAGCACTATACAGGTGTTTACTCTTCATCTGAGCTCGCACTGCACGGCGTGTCACAAGCCATTGCTTTATACGATGCTAAATGCCGTAGCAGTCAGGCTTGATGCAAGTAGCGTGCCACACAGCAGGGAGCCTGTCTGAGCAGGGGCTGAGAACGCCTGGTTAGATCCTTCTTCCTTCTCTCGCTGACAACAAGGTTTAGTTGCCTTCAGGAGAAGAGATGGTTTTTCCTTTTCGCTCGGCAGTCATGCAAGGCGCTTCTTGTATAGATTGCAGCGAGCATCAGGGCGGAAGGGGCCATCGGATCGCCTGCTCTGACCTCCCATGGATCACAGGCTGTTAAATTTCATCATAAACCACTATATTTTGCTCAGTGACTTGATTTCAACTAAAGGCTTTCAGTTCTCAGGAGGCTGCGCTGCCGCAGGCACAAAACGAGAGGCTGAAGCTCTGCCGAGGCTGGAGGCTCTGGCTGTGGCACCCGCTATCCATGCGTAAGGCTTGCACTGACATCTCTGGGCCCCTGTCTCCTTTGCAGTCGGCTGCCCACGGTGTATCACACTTGCACGCTGTTTGTGCACAGGGGTGCATTATGATGACCGCATGCTTATTCCCCATGCTTCAGTTTAGCCAGGAGGCTGATCTTAATGGCCCTGGCTCCTCTTAAAACATTATATCGGCCTGGGTGCCACCTGTGTGCTTCCTAGCAGAGAATTCACTCTGCCCGAAAGTGGCCATCCCATATAGTTTGCCAAGCCAACAATCCATGGAGGCACAGCGACAGAAATAATCATGCAAACTGCACAGCTCCCCATTGCTCACATCGGCTCCGCGTTAGCTGCGCTTTGCAGAATAAATCCCTTTGTAGTGAATGCAGCAATGTCCTTTCTGGTTTCAGCAGCACACCAGCAATCCTCCTCTACGCCAGCGAAACAAAACACGTTTTGTGGGTTTATATTTTAATATCATTTGCAGTCCCCCACTGTCACTGTTATTACTTATCATCACCTGACTCGACTGAGACCTGAAAGGAAAATGCAATGCCTCAAGAGGAGGAGAGCAAACCACAAGCCCATCCCTCCTGGTTCACTTGTCTGAAACCTCCTAAAGTTTTAAAGGAACTCTGTTCCCTGGGCAACTGATTATTGTGTCAGCGATGAATGGTTTTGCCTAGGATGGAAAAGCATAATAACAAGTGTTTGTAGCACATCAGGGAGAGCCCTGTGGGAGCTTATCCTTATAAATAATCCACACCCTGTCAACTTGCATCGTTCCTTCTCCGATATGGAGGAAGTTGGGGAATGAGGATTAAGCTGAATGGTATTATGGTGTCTGGCTGTTTAAAAGTGTGAGTGATTTGGTGGATGAGCGCCTGCCTTTATACAATATATTCATGAACATAAGAAGGCAGATGTTTCCCTAAGGCTCATGGGTTTGCTTTTTACCATGCATAAGAAGGATGAAAGCATTGCCAGGTATTACCATAACTTTTACTTTAAAACAAGGCTCCTATTCCTCCCGAAGTCCTTGCCCACACCAGCAGCCCTGTTTGGCAGCTGAAGTTTCAGCGTAGTGCTGAGGCGAGCAGTCTGGTCTTTACCATCCCTGCTGTTTAATCTTCTCGGTTTTGTGCCTCGTGGGAATGAGGCATAGCTCTTCCTGCTTCTTGGTGGAAAAATAGAGAGTTGTTAAACCCCGTTCCTTATAAACCGAACACCTGAGCCTTGCTTGGCCTTTTGTTGCACGGAAAGGGCAGCATTGCATGAGCAGAGGGGCTTTGGGGAGAGGAGAGGAATTCACTTTGCTGAAAGCTAGGCTCAGGGCTGAGTTTTGTCTAGGAAATTGGAAAAGCAAACTCCAACTCCTCCCACTGCGTGTCTGTGAGCTGGCATAGTGGCGGTGGCCCTTCTTTGCCACCCAAGTGGCAGTGGAGATGAGGTAGGAGGCTACAATCCATGTCCTTTGAGGCTGGTGTGGAGACGCAAGCCTTGTGCCCTGTGTTGGGCACAGTGCAGTGCCACACAGATACGCAAGCTGCCTCTCAATTGAATGATCCTGGTACTGGAAGCAGTAAATCTGCATTAATGGGACTCTTGATCCAGGCTAATTAAGCCAGCTGAGAAGTGGTTTTACTGCTTCTTTCAGAGCTAGATTGGGTATGTGCATAGTACGGCAGCTGGTCCTGTCAATTTATTTGTGTAGCAATTCTGTGCCAACCTATTAGTGAGGAGTGAACTTCGGGGATTGTATTGCCGGAGCCACAGGCCTCTACCACTTGAGTTAAAGGAGGGTCTCCATGTGCCTAGACTCCTGCCCTCTGTTTGATTCAGGTGTAGATGATGCAGATTGCACATTAATTAAAGGTGCAGCCGAAATGCATGCTGAACCTGCGTGTGCAGTGCCCCTGCAAGGCTGTGAGTGGCTCCAGGGGGAAAGGTGGGCCGAAATGCATGCTGAACCTGCGTGTGCAGTGCCCCTGCAAGGCTGTGAGTGGCTCCAGGTGGAAAGGTGAATATTTCCTTCCTGTGAAGCAATTTTTTTGCTGTAGTTGGTATCCTGGCATAGGCTGCCTCGCTTTTCTGTACCAGCACGTCAAATGCCTTTTGCGCACTTGAGAGATTTGCATTCAAATCCCTGCAAATGAGATGGCAAAGGGAAGAAGCATCTCGGGTCTGATTAGGTTTCTATGCAGTGTCAGCTTCTGCTCTCCAGAGGGCTGGGAGGCCCTTTCCCTAATGCCTATTGTCTCTAGGAACTTTCAGCTGCTGTATTTTCATTTTTCAATCAAAGAAAGGCTGTTGAATGGGCTGAAATGAGCCTCAGAATTTGACAGCAAGGCTGTCTTCAAAAGGCAGCTTCACGTGTGGCGCTTCAGGCGTGGGTCTTCCTGTCCCGAAATAAAGACCCAGAATGCTGCATAAGTGGCTTCTGTTTGGAAATTGTTGCTTGAATGTCAAAGCAGGGGGAAAAAAAATCAGTATTTGACTCCAGGACTTAGTGGCAGAGTGGTTGTTTGAGATGGTTATTTTGCCACTGTAAAGGAGTAGGGGGAGTTGGAGGAAGAAAATCTACGCCCGTGCCCTTAGCATCTGTAAGTCCAGTGGCCCCAACAGGAAAGGGACAGGAGTGGTCGAAAGGGTGCAACTACACAGCCTGGTGAGGCTGCAAACATAAGAAACCCCTAGGCAGGTCTGGGAGCTTGGGAGGGACGAAATCCCTACCTTTGGAGTGCTCTCAAGCGGAGCGGAGAAGTACCCAGCGGGGAAAGCCAGTGTTGCAGAGAAGCCCAGCAGAACAGAGAGACTTAGGGCCTTCCCCTTCCAGGGGGTCTGTTTCCCAATCTGGAAACACTAAGAGGGGCTGGAACAGCCTATGCTCTTCATAACCTCAGGGGAGCAGTTACTTGATGCTAATTCATCCCAGGTGTGTCCCCTCAATACAGGACAGACGAGCTACAGCTGGGGACCAGAAGCCGGCGTGGCTAGGCTGGGAGTACAGGGCAGAGAGCCCAAAAGGACACAAGAAGTGGTGACAGAGGAAACCCTGCACTAGAGAGCAACAAAGGCTAGGGGTGAGGAATACCCCTACCCATATTTTTTGCTTCTGATGGACTGCAGAGGCTTCCTGGGAGCTGAGCAGGAAACCACTGACTGCCCTGATGCCTGGACTTAAACCCGGAGGACTGTGCCGGGGGTACTGGGGTTGGAGGAGCCCCCTGTGAGGCTCTGTTACAGGCCATAACTGATTATTTTGGATTATTGGAGGCAGCCTTGACAGCAAAGCTGGCTTTTCCTTCTTGGGGAGAGACTTCGCCAATTGTTACCATCAAATCGTGGCAGGTGAGTGCCCCAGTGAGGTAGTATACCCCTCTAGGGGTGCATGGCACTGGTCGAGCCGTATACAAAAAGGACCCGATTACAGCCATTGCTTTATTGTGTTATTTCTTGTGAATATTCTCATTATTGGTAAATCTGTGAGCCTTTTCCATAGAATCGTAGACAATGAGGGTGGGAAGGGACCCCAGGAGTCACATCTAGTCCAACCCCTGCTCCAAGCAGGGCCAGCCCCAACTACATCATCCCAGAAAAGGCTTTGTCTACCCAGGTCTTAAATCTCCAAGGATGGAGAATCCACCACATCTCTGAGTAACTTGTTCCAGTGTTTTACTACCCTCCTAATGAGAGCTTTCCTTAATATCTAACCTCGGTGCCCCTTGCTGCCACTCGAGACGGTTGATCCTTGTCCCATCATCTGCCCCTGCTGAGACCAGCCCAGCTCCATCCTCTTTGCAACCCCCTGCAGGGAGGTGAAGGCTGCTATTCAATCCCCTTGGTCTTCTCTTCTCCAAGCTAAATAAATCCAGTCCCTTCAGTCTCTCCTCATAAGTCAAGTGCCCCAGCCTCTGAACTATTTTCATTGCTCTCTGCTGGACTCTCTTCAACTTGTCCACATAGACATTTTTGATAGACATATGCAAAAAATTGATTTTTTTTTTTCCCAGCATGGTGGATAGACGAAACATTGGGAGAAAAGAAATTTGAATTGGACCGACAGGAAAATGTGTCTTTTCAGTTGTTCAGGGCAAAACCTTTCTACTCATTTCCATGTATGTTAAATTTTGATAAAGCTAAGTGAGCTGAGGAAACACCATCTAAATACAACTGCAGTAAGAAGGGTGTATAACCAGCTGGATCAACGTGCTCAGAGGATGGTTATGAATGGGTCAATGTCTAAACTGGAAGAAGGTTAGGAGTGGGATTCCCCAGGGATATATTCTGGGTCTGGTGATGTTTAATATCTTCATTAATGATTTGGAGGATGTGCTTGCATAGATTTGCAGATGACAGCAAGTTGGGCGAGCTAAGCAGATACCTCCAAGGACAGGAGGATAGTATTAAGGTTCAAGATGCCCTCAATACTTTGGAAAAATGGTCTGAAATGCACCTGATGAAAATCAGTAAGGACAAGTGCAAAGTACTGCACTTTTACAGAAAAATCAAATGCACAGATACAAAGTGGGAAACAACTGGCTGGGCTGCTGTACTATAGAAAAGATTGGGGCTGTGATAGAAAGCAAGCTGAGTATGATTCAACGGCATGCTTTTGTTGCAATAATCTAATGGATTATTGGGTTGTATTAATAGGTGTGACATACACGTCCTGGGAAGTGACTCTTCCACTCTTGGGCATTGTTGAGGCCTCGGCTGGAGTAGCAGCTCAGCTTTTGGACACCTGCTTTTCAGGAAAGAGGTGGACAGATTAGAAAGACTCCAGGAGAGAGGAACAAAAATGATCAGAGGTCTAGAAAACGTGACTTCAAAAGAAAGTTGGGAAGAACCAGGATTAGCTTGGAGAAGATCAAACTGGGGCGGGGTGGGGGATTTGAGAACATGCTTCAAGTGCATTGAGTTGCTATAAAAAGGCTGGTGTTGGACTCGTGCTTTCCACACGGGACAGGAGCAGCACTAATGGCCTTAAATAGCAACAGGGGGAGTTTAGATTGGATTTTGTGAAGAACGTCCTAAGGATGAGGGTGGTTAAACACGGGAACAGATTACCTAGAGAGGTTGTGCACCTCTAATGTTTCTAAGAGCAGATTGGACAAATGCTTCCTGGGGGAATTCAGATCAGAATAATCCTGCCCAGAGCAGGAATTGGAATAAATTACCTCCTGGGTTCCCTGCCAGCCCTATTTTTCTGAAAAAAAATATGATATTTTTAACTCTTCCCCTCCTCGGCATTGTTTTATTCCCCTATTTTTCAAAGGGGCCGGAGGAAAGAAAGCGAGGTGAATGTTTGGGACTGTTACAGCGTGTTCATCATTCATTTGTAAGCATTAGAAATAGCTCCACATTATTCACTTGACTTCAATTCAGTTGGACTTGGGCGATTCATGTTAACTCCTGCTTTGTGCTTCCTGCTTAACTCCTCGTGACTAAGGGCTGGATTGTGGCTTGCACGGTAGCACAAGGTGGGAGGGAAAGAAGGAAAGGGTTTTGCATCTAGGTCAGCCAGAGCTGGCTGGGCTTTGAGGAATGCAGGCATCATTATTGCTTTCCTCAACACTGAAAACAACTTAAAGAGGGGTGGAAAGGCATTGGGGGTCTATAGGTCAGCGGTCGCATGCCCTCGCGTGCAGTGGCAGAGTTGGGAGGAAGTCTAGGTTGGGCTCTGCGAAAGATGCTCAGCGCGGAGGTACCCGTGCAGCATCACAGCCACGTGCAAGGAGGGGAAGATGAACTCCGGCTGCACTGCGGATGTCGTCACCGTGATGAGAAGCAGGGCTTCCCAAAAGGGAGCCCGGTGATAAAGCCTGTTAATACCATGGCACGGTTCTTTGGGTAGATGTGATATCTTTTATTAGACCAAGTAGGTGTCTTATAAATGGCTTTGTGTAATGGAGGGTGCACCCTTGTCTGCTTACAGACAGGACTCCTTATAGAGCCTCATAGTTAGCTTCCCACTGCCTAGCTTCCAATGGGAAGATCTCGGTTGCGCACCAACTTTATGGAAGTGGGAAACTCCTCCCTGGCTTGCTCCTGTGGCCGTACAGCTGAGGGCAAGTGAAACTCAGGGGCATCCAAACCCCAAGTCTCCAGGCCTGGGCCTTAATGTAGGATGCCTGCAAAAGGACTCAGTATCTGAAGCCCCAGGCTGGGGTGCAGGATACTTGCCAGTAGCAGGGCCACATATAGTTCCTGCATGATACAAATGGATTTGGATCAGTTCTGGCTAACTTGACCTGGGACATAACAAATTTTCTTTAAAAATAAGATTTAGACCATTTATTAGTACTATTTAATTGGTCTAATAAAAGATATCACATCCACCCAAAGAGCCTTGCCTGCCTGTGTCCTGAGACCAACACGGCTCCCACCAACAGCCCTGTTAACACCACGTGCATCTGTGCTGTCCACGCGAGGCTCTTGATGACATCCTCAACGCAGTCAGACTGGCATCTCCTACCTTCATTTGCACTGCAAAAGGAAAAGGAACCTGCAGCTCTATTAATTACTGCTGTACCCAACAAGCTTGGTGTAACGTGGCCTCACTCCAGCCTGTTCTCAAATAGCACGCCTAATTGTTTATTCTAGTGACCTAAAATCTCCAGAACAGTTCATTTCTTTTCTCAGCTTCTATAACCCCCAACACTCATTTTCCAATTAACCAGTGGCAGCACTATGGGAAGCAAACTTGCTGCTGCTTTTTTTTCCTATATCCACTCCATTAACAAAGGTCACTTGCTCCACGCAACTCTTCCCCGTTACCTCATTAAAGAGATTCCAAATGCCTTGCTCCAAACCCAAAAGGGCGAAGAGAAACCAGCCACAAACATCTGTTTTTTCCTATATTAACTGAACTTAACTCCCCTCTGCTTGTTCCTGGGTACTTCTGAGCTGGTGAGCGCTTGTCCCGTTGTTAATGTAGCATAACGCTTTATTGATTTTCTATGCATGTTGGGTGTGTGAATAAACGAGAGGTCCTTAGCTTTAACAAATGAACATCATTGCCGAGCATTATTCAGTTCTGTACCCTTTAGCAAGGCTTTATTTATTAATTTATTTTGGATAACCTCTAAAGAACTGCCCATGGCTTTCAAGGTTTGTAGGAGAAGCGGGGGAGAGAAAAAAGCATTTATTATTTTTTGCCTTGCTCTGTCTAAAGGACGTTAGCCTGCTAACTAGCACTGCTTTGCATGTGGACAGCCATCTGAATTTTTTATGTTTTAAGGAAAAGCAAGGTGGACTTTAGCAAGCACATGGTTCCTTTTCAAACACGGCTGCGGAGCGAATGTTCCTGCGCTTGGCAAAGGGGGGTCAGCTCCGACTTATCTGCGGTGCGATGCCTAAGAGCAGCAGAACAGCAACAGATTCGGTGTTTGTTTGGGCCACCTTATGCATATGCATAAAGTCTCTTCTGGATTGGGCTTCTTGCATCAGAAAGTCCATTGATTCCAATGGAGCCATGCATGGAGGTGTAGTACTCAGTGTAGGGATGGCAGACTTGGTTGGTTTTATTATGACAACTTTTTTTCCTACAACGTGGAAACGTACTTTGGGCAAAATAGAAATCCGTGGAGATTCTCTGAAAACTGCGTTGCAATGAAATGAGGCAGAGCAGGGTTCATCTCAGACCAGTAAAGTTTACACACAGGAATAAAGTTCTGATGCAAAGCCCCTTGCAATTAATGGAAAGACTTGCACTGATTTTAATGAGCTTGATTGAGGTTTTTTTGTTACTAGGAATTCATTTTTGCTCTGAGACTGGCGCTTTGGCATCAGTAACTTAAAAAAAAAAACTATGGTTTTCTTACTGAACTTTAGGAATGCGAAAAATAGTCTAATGTCGGGGTGGGGGGAAGAGCCTATATATTATATAAAATGAACAGATGGCTAGTATACAAAATTCATTTAGATTCAACTTGGAGGGAGATGGGTAATTCACTGAACTTCTGAGAATATCCTTTGTATTTCAAATTAGCGATATTATATACAGACAACCACAGCACAAGGGAGTCTCTTTGTAATTGAGATGTTATGACTTGTTTACAGAGATGATGATTATAAGATTATGTACTTTTCTATGAAATTTCTTGTAAGGGAGTCCAGCTGCTGCATGGAGATTATAACATCTTCAAAAGGATTGTTTCAGGGAATGGAGAGAAGAGTCGCCTACTTTCTGAAACACATTTTCCCAATTAGCGCAATTGTTTCTTTCCATTTGCTTGAAATTGTGCAGTGAAACAAGTTTCTTTTTGCTTCTTTATCTTTTCTTTTTTTAAATTCAGTGTCGATCTTTATTGTCAAGGCAGCATGTGCGTTTAGTTTCCCAGAGATCTTCAGTGAATAGTCATGCAGACAGTAGAGTGGTGTATCCTAACCTGCAAGGATGATGCAGGAGCGATTATATATGTGGTTATGTTGTCTTCAAATGATACCTGTGCAACCAAACCACAGGTTCCTGGGGTTGCATAGCCTGCCTTCCTTCTCGTGTCCTTGTGACAAGGCATTTAGCAGATTCCTTGGACTCCGACATGGCTGCGCATGGCCTCAAATTTGAAACCTCTGGGCTGTCAACTGGGCACCTTAGCACCTGTGCCACCCCAGCCCACATTGCACAGCTATAAGGGAGGGAATAATTTGGCTTTTGGCTCTGATTGAGCCCACGGGGGTAGAAGTCCAGTCGTTGCATGCCAGATTGATACCCTCAAATCCACTCCCACTGCTGCAGCTCCATTATCGGGGATTCTGCAGTTGGCCTCATCACTTCTGAAAGGAGAGGGTCCATATGAGACGTCCTGTGGGTCCTAATCTCTACCCATATGATACTCAGTCCCTTGATAATATCCCCAGATTTTGCAGGGCTGCTCCAGCTCAGGCAATCTCCACCCCTTGCCCTGGACCAGTCCATCCTCTGCAGAGACTCCTCCACAAGACTTGGGGAACGATGGGAGCTGAGAGAGACAGCAGCCCCCACCCTTTTGGTCAGGAGGGCTGCCAAGCAAATGTGGAGGATCCTTTCTGCATGTGGATAGGGAAGGGGATGATCTGCCCCCCCAGTTGCATCCCAGGGTTGCAGGCTTCAGCTTGTACAGTGACTTGATAGCAAGGTGAGGGGCCTTGACCTAGCCGGGTACAGCTGGCAGTGGCTCTGGGTAGGCACTGAAGCCCTGACTGTTGACTTCAGTGGAACATGGGAGGAATCAAGCCCATGGATTGGAAGCATCGAGTTCAGCCCGTGTCTGGTTCAGATAGCTCCAGCCCTTCCTCTTGATGATTGACTCCCACTTGCAGTTTTATTCCAACCCTTGCATCCAGGAAAAACACAGTAGCAAAAAGCTGGAAGATGGAATTAACAGGAAAACCCGTGACCTTGAAAGGGGAAGGGATCAGGCTCATTTCAGAGCCTGCTTAGGATGCACTGGTCATCCTTGGCTGCCTGCTGGTGCTGCGTGATACCAAGCCCTCCAACACCCACGAAGGAAAGGCAATCAAAGTGTACGGCACCCTCTTAGCATTCAGAGCACCTGGGGAAAGTGCAGAGAGACGGCAGGACTGGAGAAGAGAGAGACTGCTCTAATGACTTATTGACTGCCTGGATCTGGCAGAATTATTTCTCTCCCTCTCAAGGGTTTTTATGCATTGGATGTAGACATTAAACCAGGACCCTGCCCCTCACTCACGCCCATACCGTTGCCTTGGTAGAGTGATTTCAAGTTTACGGGGGTGCTTGGGAGCAAAGAAAGTACCTTGTTCTGTCTCATGGTGACATCGGAAAGCTCTGCTTCTGTCCGGTTGTTTCCCTGAAGCCCTGGGTAGGTGGCCAGGACTGGATGAGTAGCCTTAGAGATGACTGCTCCCCATCAATCATGTCTCATGGGTGGAGATGGCAGCTCTAGCTCATGCATCCTCCTGTCTTGTACCCGTTCCTATTGAGCAGCAAAAATATAGCCAGCACTTCTGTACTTACTAGGTAAGAAGAGTTTACTAGCAAAAGTCTTTGCCCTTACAAGGGGTGAGGGTATTTTTTATAGGCCAGGGAGGGGGAGAGCAAAGCTCAGAGAGCGTAACCAATTTGCCCAGGGATGCGCAAGTGAGGGGCAGACGCACATATCACCCCCAGGAGCCCACCGCTGTCTTCAGCCCACTCTGTTTTGGCCCCACCGCTTGCTCAGTCTTTTGAACAATCGTGATGTTGCCCAGTGTGAGCTACAGGTCAGCCGAGGTAACCTTCCTTTCCTTAATTGCTCTCTATGTGGAAAATGAAACCTCTGTAGCTAACAAATAGAAAAATGCAGCGGTGCACAGCAGAGAGCCAAGCTCTTCCAAATCCCCAGATTCGCATAAGGCTCTGAACATGCCACTCTCCTTCAAAAATACAGCATGAAAGGAACAGCCGCAACCTTAGCGGAGCTGGTAAATGGAAGATGATGTGCTTAGAGGGTATGAGCAACAGATTCATTAAAGTGGAAGCTGGTGCCTAATTAACATCTTAGGGGAGGCAACTTCTATGAGGAAGAAAAGGCTACAGCAGCTTTATTTTCAGTATGTGAAGGGTTGGCAGGGATGGTTTTTGGACTCCAGGTAAATGGTTGCTGGTAAACACAGGGGTTGAACTGGATGGCCTGGGAGGCACCTTCCAGTTGTATGCGCCTATACTTTTAATTTGCAGCTAAGCAACAAGGATCGTTTAGTAACAGACAAAGACTGATATGAACTGCCTGACATCAGCAAACGACAGTAAAACTAAAGCTATGGAGCTGGGCAAAAATCCCTGATTTATTTTGTTTCATCTTTTTCACGGTTCGGGAAAATTGTTGCAAGTCCATTCAAAGCACGTATTTCAATTTTTTATGACAGGTTTTATATTTTTAATATAAAATACATGTTGAAATGTCTTTCAAATTGAGAACATGAGGAGTCTCATTTGGTGAAACCGGGGAAATTGCAGTATTATTTATTTAACTTTAGTTAAAAAAAAAATTTCAGTACTTAAAAAAAAAAAAAAAAAAAAAGGAAAATAATGTTTCAAAAAGTTCATGCATAGGAGATGCATCTGCTGACATGAATCTAGGGTGTTTGCAGGGTCAGGCAAACACTTTTACCCTGCTCTAATTAAAACACAGCAGACATAGTGAACCCTGGTAGAAGGGGCTATGACTACAGATGATGTATGGCGACTAGAGACGTAACTGTGGGATAACAGCTGAAGCCACATCATCTAGACTCAGGCATTTAGGCTTCCATTCATGGCTTTACCACTTATTGGCTCTGTGGCCTTGTGGAGACGTGGGCAACCTTTCTCTGAAATGGGTCTGATAAAAGCAGAGCAGGGGCAGGTTTTGCGAGGCTCCATTTGAAGACCAAGGAAACAGGGGTCTTTGTCCCAGAGGGCTCACACTTGAACACTGCTTGACTGCCCCTGAAGTGCTGTGACACTTCATTTAATTAATTTCTGCAATGTGCTTGAGATACTCTGAATAAATCTGCTGTTGTATGTCCCTGGAGCTTTAATGGTGTGCCTCCACTTGGTGGGAACGCCGGCATTTTCCTGTAGAATTCAGCCTGCAAAAGGGATCCTAAAGAGCCCACCTGGTAAATGAAAATTATAATTATCCTATAGCTCAATGACCCGCAATCCAAAGTAATGGCCCAGTCCTGTGAAACCTGACTCCCACTGCCGTACTGGTCTCGACAACCGTGCAGTGTGCTGTGAAGGGCAGTGAAGTTGGCTTTGTAGAGCGGGACTCTTGGGTGGTCCCTACCCCTTGCCATGAGAGCTAGGACAGCCGTGATGGCTAAACCTTGAGACCTGCTGTTTTCAAACGCTGGGTAGATGTATTAATCTAGACCCAGAGACTTTGGACATGCTTGCATCTACATGTCCATTAACACACTTTAATTAATGCACATTAAATCTATACCTGAAGGCTCAAGGGTGAATGGGGGGACAATTTAATTACAGTGCTCTAATTAAAGTGCCTGTAGCGTCCCATGCTTCAGATGTGTATCCAGCATCCCATGCTTCAAAATGACAAGTTTTAAAGCACCTTGCTGCCATTTTGAAGCATGGGGACACTGAATAGACATGACGGTAGGCTGCTGGAGCATGTTAATTAACACACTCCAGCAGACTTGATTGAGTCTGCTCTGATGCGTGTTAATTAACACACATCGCAGTAGACATCTGGCATGTGTATAGGTGCCCTCCAATATGAGGTACTAGGAAAATGTTCATTAGCCTGTCTAAATGTGCATTAACTAAAAAGCAGTCTTTAAGTGACGCTAAATGCACATTAGCCTATTTTTATACACATTAACTAAAAAACATGGGCCATTTTACACGTGCTGAGGGATGTGGTGCTGGGTGCTTTTAATTAGCAAGCTGTGCTAATTAAAAGGACCTGCACATCATGGATATCGGCATGCCCCCATGCTGAAAAAATGGCACTGGGGTGCTTTGAAGTGAAGCTCATTGAAAGTGTTTTATTTCAAAGCGCCCTGCTGTCATTTTTTCAGCGCAGAGACACGGAGACGCTGATGCATGCGACGTGGAAGGCTGCTGGAGCGCATCCGTTTCCATGCTCCAGCAGACTTGACTAAATGAATCTGCTCCACACAAGTGTGTAGAAGCCCACCATTTTTTAGGGACACTTGAATGTGCATTAAAATAGGCTAATACACATTAAAGTGCACGTGTAGATGCACCTGCTTTTTCCGATGTGCTGAGCACGCCCTGCTCCAGCTGAATCAACCAGGCAGTAGGTGCTCAAACTGTTAATATTTGGCCACTGAAATGGATGCATGTGCCTAAATGTAGATAATGGAAATATCAGCCAGAGCCCCTAGCTGTACGTATCTTTCTCCAGGTGTTGCAGCCGTTCCATGGGTCAGGTGAGAGTTTTCTGCCAGCTCTCAAGGTCCTGGCAGGCAGAAGAAAAGTGAGGCAGTTTGGTTAATTGTGAGGAGCCTCCGTTTTGCTTTCCCGATGTTGTTTCCATCCGGAGATCTCCCAGTCTAACTCTTTGCTATTCATGAGATGCTGAGTTGCCCGATTTCCTCTCCTGATGCTGCTGATGCTACTCTGTGTCATGAACCATCAGGATTACAGTATTTTAGGGGGGCGGAAATGTGCTTGAGGAAAGGGAGCAAAACAGCAAGAATGGGACAGGTGCTTAATTTTGCAGCAGTTAGATGCAAGTTGCCTGTCACATTCAGTCTTTGTAATCCCTAACATTTGCTTATCTTAATCCTTAATGGCTTTTTGCAGGGTTTGGTTTTTTTTAAGCTGTCTGTTTGTCTTATTATTTGGCTGTCTTGTTTGTAATTATGCTCTACAGCTCCATATAGGCCTGGGGACTTTCGAATAGGGCAAAACAAAAAGAAATAGTTACAGCTTTGGAGATGTTCTGCAAGCAACATGTCTTGGAGCTCCTTGGAGGTGGGGTGTTTATTGCTTTCAGTAGCAAAACTTAGAAGCAGCCCAGAATTTACCAGTTTAGTACAAAAAATAAAAATAAAAAAAGGGTTGGCCACATTCCTCTCGGGTCATCATCGCATCCTGCTAGTAATAATTCTCAAACTACATTTCCAGTGTGAACTATATTCCATGAGCCAGATGTTGAGGTATTGCAGTTGTGTGTCTTGATTTCCAGAGATGCAGAGCCTCTGGTACCCCAGACTGACACGTGTGGCTCACCCCTCATGCGACTCCCAACTGAACATTTTTTGGACACCTGGTCACTTGTGCACCATAAACAGGGCCTGAGCTCTCCTAAAAATCTCATCCCAAGTGTGAGGGCCAGGGCTACTAGAAATTTCTAGCTTCTGCACCATGTGGTTTATATATTAGGCTCTGTTGTTGGGTTTGGCATAGGTTTCTGTGTCAGGAGACGCAAGTCCTGGACCTGATCTTGGGGAGAGAGCTGCTTGAAATGCATTAATGAAGTCGGTTAAATTTGGCAAATGATGAGCACCATTTGCATAATTAAAAGTTGCCTGTGGGCATTCTCAATGGTGCATACTTTACTCTGGAGACAGGGCTGGATTTTGTCACCAGGATCATGCTGATAACCCTAAAGTGCCCCTGAAGGGAAAAGAGTCCCTTCAGCCTGCCGTGGGGTGGCCAGAGAGAGGATGCGACTTGTGATTTGTCTGTATGGGGACTGCTCCCTCATAAATGCCATTCAACCATTCAGGACTAAAGAACAGGAAATATCCCTCGTATTCATCTAGCAATGATCTCCCCTGCAGGGCATATATATATGTGATGGGAAAGGTTTTCCCTGCAAAGTAGACAATGTGGTCCGTGCATGAATGCTGGAGATCCTCCAGGATCCAGAGCCCAGACACCTCTGCATAGGGTCCTTCTTATCCCGCCTGATCCCTGAACCTCCTGCCCTCTGACACCATAACACCAATGAACTGCTTTTGCAGACAAAAGCTGTTCAGGGCTCTGTAAAAGCAAGACCCGCAGCCGTGGAGCGGTTGGGAGGGACGTGGGGGAACAGTCCCAGGCTGTGCTACTTATTTGTGTCGAGCACGGGACAGGTGGAGAAAGAGATGATGAGTAATATGGTGCGGTCCTTGGACCTGATCTAGGCTCATAGCAGGAAT
>NW_005842619.1:961587-964257 GCF_000455745.1 Alligator sinensis | reverse complement strand
AATGCATTATTCTATGGTGGTAGCTAGCTGCGCTTTGTTAAGAATAAAGGGTAGAGTTGCACCTTATAGACTAATTTAATCAAAGATCATATGCTTGCATAAGCAGCTGCTCTCTCTTTTTTTGTTAAAGCCTAAATCTATTCTCTCGTGTGCTGACTCCATTTCACTGGTTGGGGTGGGATAAGTGTAATTCTTGCATACACCAATTTAAATGCTTGCAAAGTAGCCTGGACTTCTGGAGCACGAGCAGCACAATATACCTTTATAGTGTTGTTATCTGACCTAAATGATACAGACCTCTTTGGGTTGCTGAAACACCTTCTTTCTTTTTAGTTGAGGGGGGAAAAGCTTGGGCTCTCAGAGCTTCGCATCACTTTATTGGCTTTAACAAGCATCTCAGAAGAAAAGCCTGCATCCCCTTTCTCGAGTAAGCCTCTTTTAAGATTTGGTTTAATTCATTCATGCAAAGGATATCCTTTGTTACTTACATTTTCTAAGGGATTGGTCTGGCAAATTTTTAAATGCATCTACTCTCCCTGCAGTTTCAAAAGTATGTAGGATTGGAAGTTAATTGGCCATATTAAAAGAGAAACATTTGACACAAAGAATACAATTGCAAAACGTGCATCTGCTTTGTACAGAGTATAATAAGGCAAGTCTTGAAAGACTCAAACATCAATTCCCTTCAGAAATGAAAGATGATTTTGAATACAGAGTAATCAGCAAAACAAAAAGGGGCCATTTAATGGATAACTTACTTATCGTATTTCTGAAATTAACATTTTGACACTTTTCTCTTTGGTATCTGTGTTGGAGTTATGACAGACTTGAGATAACGTGCAGGATTTTAATGCCATCACAGTCCTTTTCCTGATAAAGGTTTAAAAAAAAAAACCCCAAAAAACAAATCAGTGCCATTAGAGTTGACTAAAAATAGAAGCCGAAACTTAGAACAATAAACGTTCAAAACTGTGTTACACAGAAGAGAGAGACATGAAACTTCTGGCATTTTAAGGGAGTTGTTTCTGGAAGAACAATTACTGTAGATGAACCAGTGAAAATATCGATTACTGCTGCAGCATAAAATCCATAATGACAAGAAAGTGTTTTAACAGCGCCCAGTCAGGAAACCTGGCAAATACTCCAATAATCCTTCCTGGCTGCAATGCATGTTTTGAAAGAGATGCTTCAACGGGACTCTGGATCCCGTCTTGCAATTCAACCAGACTTCTGTCACTCCCAGAAGTTTTGGAAAGTCAGGTGTTGCTTCTTGCCCAGGTGAAAACTGAAGAGAAATCTCAGCATCTGGCCCAAAATAATTGCTACTTTCTAGGCTGGCTTGGGAAGCGACTACTGATGTCACCTTCTGCAAGAAGTCTGAAACAAGCCAAGTCGAAATGACTTTGCTATGACCGGAGAGTGGCTAAGATCTGCAGAGGGCAGGCAAAGCAGGCAAGTCTTGGGGCAGAAGAAAGCAATTCCAGGCAATCTGTCTTTATCTTGCAGCAAATAAACTCCCAAAGCAGCTTCCTTCCTCCAGCCCCTGGCCTCAAAACACAAAAGTTAACATCCTGTATAATTTTTCTCAGTTGGGAGACATCAAACAGAGGTCTCTTTCTTCTAAAATCCCACTTTGGTCTCTTCTTCTCTAAGTAAATAATATTGGCTTGGATTAAGACTGGCTATTTTACCCTGCAGCGTAAGTTAAGAAATGAGTCTTCAAAACCACCAGGTTTAAAATACTGTCAAGTTAGGGTGGGAAAAATAGGACACATTAAAGGTTATGGTTTTACGAAGCGATAGGATTCTGCCTTTCCTCCTCGATGTGCTTACTTTCACTCGGAAACCCTAGATGATCTGTTCAGGTCCCTCCTGACCCTAGCTACTACGAAACTCTGCAACCCTGCTCAAACCAGCACTGGATCCAGACAGTAAGATGTTGATTCAATTGTTTGTTTCCAAGTGGAGCTTTCAACAGGAGGGGAACATTTCCAAGCCCCTTTGGAGATCTGAGGACAGGTTGATTTAAAATATGCTGGGTGTATTCAGTGCGTGTGACGGCAGCGCGGTTCTTTGTGCCAGCTTAGAGGTGAAGCTTTTTTGGCTCTTGCTTAGACCCATGTGATTTGGGAGCAAGTTGCTAGTGTAAAACTATTGTGAGAAGAGACTCGGACGGACGGCATGGTAAGCGCTGCGAGTCTTTCTCCGCGTCACTGTTGTACCGGTGCTGACTTCTCCGGCTGTGGACCCGTGTTGTAGAAGAGTCGGGGAGCGGGAGGAGGAAAACCTACGCTCACTGCCATCCCCCGAGTACCTGGAAGCCCGGTGGCCCCGACAGTCGAGGGGCAGCACCCGGGGGCCGTTGAAATAAGGTTGAAACAGAGCAGTTGTCTGGCTCGGAGGCAGCTTTGAATCAGTTCAGACTTTTTAATTGGTCTCCTGATTCAATTCAGATTCGGCCACCGAATCTCCTCCAAACCGGATCGGCACCTGAAGCGTCGCACAGGCCTGCACTTTAGGGGTGCACGGTGTGGCGGGCCAGTAGGGGGCGCTCCTGCATTGAGCCCCCCGCCTCCCTGCGCCCGACCACCTTCCAGGCTCCGAGTGCCTCCCTGGGGTGCCTCCCGTCCGGCCGACCCCTTCCCTGGAGCACACCCGCTAGCCTGGGGT
>NW_005842619.1:943716-961378 GCF_000455745.1 Alligator sinensis | reverse complement strand
TCTCTAGTAGGTTACTCACTCGCATCATCCAGAGGTGCTTGTTGTTTCCTCTGGAGGCAGGGCACTCTTGCAGCATGCGGTGATGAGGAGAGAGCCAGGTTCAGATTCACCTGGATGACCACATGGCTAATGGCTGCCCTCCTTCCTGGCCCAGGCCTTTTTATCACTTCTCTGACCTCAGCAGCCCGGTCCAATCAAAGCTGCCAATACTGGCTACGAACCGACCAATCTGCAAAGCATCCCTGGCTACCTGGGCCCGCGCGCAGGGCCGGGCCTTTCCCCCCCTGCCCAGGTGACCAGAGCATCGCCTCCCAGGCGCCAGGCTTTTGTCTGCAGACAAGGAGCGAGATCCCCGCTGTGAGGGATTCAACGCCGCCTCTCAGGCTGGTGGAGACAGGTCTCGGGAGAGGGGCACCGACGGGGCATTTCTGCCACACACGGCGCTGACCGAGCCCTATACAAAGGGACTCGTCCACACACACGTTCTAGCTCATTTCTGTTGCTGAGGCAATAAGGTGGGGGGTTGTTTTTTATCAAGACCCTTTTGGGGGCTTATTGAAAAAATTTCTGTATGCAAAAATGACGAAGCAGCCAAACTTGACTGGACCCTTGCAGTGGAATGGCTGTCACATTTATTACATGCAGAAGGAGAAAATAAGGAGGTTGGGCTGGTTTTAGCATTTGAATGTTGTGTTGGCTTTCAGAGCTGTACTTGAAGGAAAAGTACTTCTCCTTGGTAAGATTAGATTTTTTCCTTTTTTTTTTTTTTGTTCTTTTGCCTTCTGAATGAGTGATTTATTTGTATCATTTACCAGTAAATAATTCTTCAAGATGCATTAGCAGGATATGAAATACATGATTACAACTGCTACAGCAATGAGAGAGTGCCAGAAAGCAACTTTGAGCTATCCCTCTTCATTAAAAAATAATGCCCTTCCATCATATGTTTTGCAGAGAAAATTCCCTGGACCATAGTTTTCAAGATGTTTATAATAGCTCCATGGCTTTAAAAAAGAAAAAGCCAGGTGTAACACAATTTTAGTTGGTTTTGCTGATTTTTTTCCCTTGCTTGTTTATTGAACTGTGACCCTAGAAGTTCGTTGTGTGTCATTTCCAGCATTTAACAGTAATGTGAAAAAGGCAAAACCTTACCTGAGGAAAGAAACATAATGAAACTGGGCACTTGATAATGACACATTAGCAGTTGGATTTTTGAAGACATGTTGGCGATCTAGAAACCCAATTCCTATGAAAATATCAGTGTAAACTGGGCGCTCCTATATCTTTAGCTTCATTCTTTCAAAACCCTTCCCTGTGTGAAGCAATTCAGTACAGACTGGTTAGACCTGGGCAGCTTTTTTTTTTTATAGACAATGTTTTCTTAATTTTGCTGAAAAATACACTTACAAGTTGGTCAAAGCTGTTTGTGAATTGGCGTCAGGTTTATCTGATTTTTCACTGAACAACTACAAAAGATTTCATAAAAGCCAAATGAGACGTTCATATTGTTAAGTGCCTGTCCTAAAAGGGTTTTTTTCCCTTTTTAAAATTACCTTTTTCCCCTTTGAACTGTGGCTCCCTACCCAGATCCATGCACCATCCCAGGAAACTAGTGAATCCTGGCCTGACTAGCTTGGTGAAAGGCCTAACATCAAGGGTAAAAATCAGAATTAGGTGCCCCCACCACCCCAAGAAACTGAGCTGCAGTTTGTTCAGAGCAGAAAGCCAGCTGCCACGGTGGTGTTGAATTGCTGCGGCTCTTTCATCCTGGTTTACAAGAGCAGAAGATCTGGCCCACGCTTTTTTCCAGTCCTGCAGCACTGGTCCCTTTTCCCTCTTGCTCTGTAAAATGGGAGCAAGCTAACAACTCTCCCCGTGGTGCACGTGCAATTAAAGCTGTCTCGGCAAATGATTCTGACTTCCTCACACATTTCTCCCCTTGACTTTCCCACCCACTCCTGCTGCCTTACAGTCCTGGCTCTTCCTTCAGCAGTAAATGTTAATGGTGAAGGGATGCTGTCAGGCTAAACGGGCTTCCTTCCCCTGAACTACAGGCAGGTGGCAAATGGCAGACTCTACAAATAGCTTAACAGCTGGGTTCACGGGGGAAATAGCCCGGCAGCACTGAGTGTTATTGCAGCTTCCAACACTGTGTAGGTTGTGGGAAGATGATACGTGCTGGAAGAACCACGAACGTTAGGTTTGCTGCCGGGAACTTCATTCAAACCCAAGTACGTCTCCTGGACTCTTTAATGTCAACTTGAAAGCCGTTTATTCCTGTAGTACAACTTTACCCACTTTTCTGAAGGCTTTCCCAGCCCAGCTCTCACCAGTAGCCCTTTGCTCCACTGTTTGGTTTTCTCCCTCTCGTCTCTGTAATCGGTATCTAAAGTAGAGAGGGATGCTGGAAAGCGGCAACTTTGAGGTATGTTGTGGGGGCATTTGGTACCTGTTTCTCAGCAATACCAGTTTGCAAGTCAGTAATACCAGTTTGCAAAACCTATTTTTCCCACCTGTTGGTGCTTTACCCGTCGGGGATTTGAATTTTCACCAGGAAAGCTTCCAGAGCCAAAGAGGAGTAGAAAACTTTGCTAATGATGCCCGAGGCACAGCAAAATCCTTCTCTCTCTCTCTCTCAGGCAGCTCTAATGACTACTGAGTTAACAGCCCTCAATCCTTGTCTGCTTTGGAAAAGCCAGCAATCTGATTTCCAAGGCTCCTGTGGCCTGATTTTCCTTGAGCTTACACTGGCATAATTCAGGTGAAACTCCACCGATGGGGATGGAGTTACAGTGGTATAAAAGTGGCGTCAGTGTGAGGAAAATGGGCTGACTGGGGAGCAGACGCAATGCACGTAATTTGTACACTGGTTTTTCTGATGCACTGTCTAGCTTACTAGAGAGGCCTCCCACTTTCTGGTGTCTGACTCAGTAGCCAAAACTGCCTCCTTAACACAGCCCAGATGATACCAAGTCCCAGGCCAGGTCACTTAGTTGTCCATAGTGATTCACAGGTTGGCACAGAGGCTGTCTTTTCATGTTGCATAATGGACTCAACAAAAAAACCTGCAAGTCCTTCTGCCAATTAACTTTCCATTATTGTGATAGATTCAATGTGCTTGAGTACACATCCTCCCTTGACAGGAACTAATAGGAGGTTTCATGGAATTAACACTCGCTGCAAAATGCACAGTTATTACAAACAATGGCAATGAAGCTCATTGAAACTGAAAAGAAGCTCTTGCCTTCCTCCTGACTGACAGCAAATGACTCGTGGTTTAAAAGTACTTTGGGCAGTAAAGCCAAGGTGTGGCTATGGAGCAGCGTCACCACGCTCAAGCTGTGCATCTACACGTGTCTTTACAGTGCATTATATTTACTGCGCAGTAAGTAGAAACAGGCTGGCATCTACACATGCAGGCATTAAGATGCATTAACAGTGCATGTGGCCTGACTTGGGACTCAACTTAGTCCCAAGTTAGTCCACACGCGCAGTGTTACTGTGCAGCAAGGCGTCTACATGTGCGTTACTGTGCAGTAACTAATTGGGTATAGATTTGATACCTGCATCATGCAGGTATCAAATTTTATGCTCAAGTTGGATAAGTCACCATAGCTACTGCAAAGTATGGGTGTGCACGTGTAGATGTGTCCATGGAGACGCAGCCTGACTGAGAGGTGGTGTGCACAGGGAATGGTTTGGTGGTAATGGGGGAGCAAACATGAGCCAGGCTCTTCAGGATTCTGCTTTTGGCTCCGTGCACGGGTTGATAGTGTGGTTTCCTGCTCCTGGAGGTGCCCGTGGGAAGTCGGTCACTTCCTTGTTAAGTGCTGCAAGATCCTTGGGTAAAGGATACGTGGCACTGCAAAGCGCTCCCATTATTCATGTCCTGAGCAAAAGTGGGGGGAGAACTACCGAAAGCTTAAGATGCAAACACCCTGCAGTCATTGAACTGACAGTGATTTATTTGTGACATTTCCCACCTAAGCCTGTGGTTCTTAAAGCCTTCGTAGTGACAGCCAGGCTTGTGCCAAGAGAAGGTGTAGGACCGACATACAGCTGCTGACAACTGCGCCGTTCACCGTCCGCTCTTCGCTGCAGCCGTTCAGGCTGGCATCTTGCACCAGGGTGTAGGGAGGGAAGGCATCCGGAGAATATCTCCTCCCAGTCTCCAACCAAATGAAAGCAGAGAGGAAAATCTCTGTTTTACTCCTGCGTTTCACCAGCTGTTTTTCTTACTCACTCAGAAATCCTCCTCTGAAATATGAAATCAATAAAAATGTAAATTCATTAGTTAATACAGAAGCTCCCAAAGAATAAAAAATAATTTACCTTAGTTTACTGAATCACCAAGGTGTCATTTACTAATGTTGCTAATTGATACTTAAGTCTTTGGCAGCGTATTTACTATGAATGCCATAAAATGCCAATTAATTAACTATTCTATAGGTACAATATGTAAGTAATAGCGCACTATTATTATTTTTTTTTAGGCTTGAAATATCTCTTCTTATAATGAATCAGCTAACGGGGCAGTTAATAGGTAATTGCAGCTCATTAGGAAATGATACATTGATGACTAATTATTCCCTGCTTTTCTTATTGGAAAGAAAGTAGGTTACGCTGTTATTGAACTGGTGCACCAAGTTGCATTGCCTTTCTCCTAACTATTAAGTTCTCTTTAAAATGCCTTAAATTAAGATATTATACCCACATCAGCATTAAAGCATTATAGCGCCAATAATTACAGTGCTCGATTCTGTCTTCCTAACTCATGAATTATCCCTGGAGTAGTTGGATTAGTCCAATTGGCTTCACTGGGATGACTCACGCAGCAAAGCAGGCCTTGCGGAGACACGGGGCAGCGGAAGGTGCCCCGTGTTAAATTCAGTTGTGGCTTCACCACTGAATAGAGGACAAAAGAGAAGTGGCGAGGTCTCGGCAGAGCTGGCTAAACCTTGGGATTTTGTGTCCTGTGGGGAGCTGCAGCCTGTTGTAAGCATTGTTTTCAAAATCCGGTGTTTCCCCTAGGCAGGCTTTCCGTTGTTTCCCTGTTCAGAAACACTTCAGTGCTTCCAGTCGCTTTTTGCCCTCCAAAGGAAATGGAGAAATAGCTGCCTCAACTCTGGGGAATTGCTCAGCTCTTCTCAACCTGTGGCTTTGCTCTCCGTCCTACTTGCAGCACGGGGAGCTTCGACCCCAGCCCTGGAGCGTTGGTTCCTACAACCCAGTTCTGTGGCTGGAGCCCAGAAGTGCTGCTAAGTCTGCTGACTCTGAGCTATTTCTGGTAAATCTTGGGTTTGATAAAATTGGGATTTCTCTTTGTTGACTGACTGTAGTCTGAAGTCCTCAGTTAATTAAAAAAATGCATCCAGCAGAACCAGGTGCATTGCAAGCCAGTCCATCCCTGGCCAGTGCTGAGCTGTATGGGCCACAAGGAAGTAAAAAGGCTGGGATGAGGTAGTTGGGGCTGGTCCTGCTGGGAGCAGGGGGTTGGATTAGATGCATTAGATGTGAGCTCCTGAGGTCCCTCCCAACCCTCATTTTCTATGATTCTGTGAAAAGGGAAGTTCATTCTTTTTGGTTAGATTTGTAGAACAGCCACTTTGCTGAGAGCTTGTCACCCACCAGCAGGCCAGCTCTAGCCAGAGCAAGGGCTCACACCCTCACATGGCACTACCCAGCGCAGTTCCAGGATCTGGCCCAAATTAGGACTTCAGGGCCAAATCTGAAGATGAGGAGGACCAACATCTGTACACACACATGCATGCACACAATAGCTGACATCTCTTATAACTGCAATGTGTGCTTATCAAGCATGAAAGCACATGCTAAATGATGAAGAACGACTTGCATTCAACAGCTTGTCCAACTCTATCCCAACTGCACAGCTGGTCCAATGAAAGATACCATCCTAAGAAATCTTTGCCTCGTCCAACTAGTCAAGTATTACTTGCGTTGGCTCCTTGTGAGACCCAAGAGGAAACGCAAAGTACTGAAAGTTGGCAAAGTGCTGTCACGTATGTATTATTTGAGCAAGTGGAGACCTAATTCCTCAACAACTCTTCCAGCTGAGCAGCTGGTTTTGGGGCATTTCTCTTACTAACGGACAGTATAACCTAATCTCTCTACAGCCTGATGAATGTTACCTTTGTAGCAGGACTGTTCTTATTTTTATTTCATTCAGAAGATAAACATGGCAGCGCTCTATCGGCTGCCTTGCTGTCGTATTGAACTCCTGTTGATAAGCAAAGTCCGCTTCATTTGTATAGGATCAGCTTATCCACTTAAGTAATTTATCTTTGACAGGAATGAAGCTGATTATATGAGGTAGAAATGCCTGCTAGGCAAGCAAATTTAATGAAGTTTGTAATGGACTGCAAAAATATCATCCAAATGATCAAGGCAGGAGTATGCCACAAGAAACAATTAATTAAAGCTCTCCATCCATCTCTTTTCCATTAGAAGGGAGGGCATTTTTTTGTTCTTAGCCTTGCCAGAATACAAAGCAAACTTCCTTTGAAAAGGTGTCCAAGGGTGTGTAGCAAGCTGGGTTGGTGGAAGCCAGTAGCGTTTTGAACTCGTCTCTGCAATGCCTGCTCTTGGTTGATTTATACTAGTATTCAGGGGTGGAGCCTGGCATGGGACAGTAATGATAGAAAGCTCTTGTACCTTGTTATCCGCTCCTGGGGCTGGGGATGTGACCACGGAGAGGCAGAGAGTGGAGCAGAGGGAGCCCTGGCCCAATGACGCCAGTCAGAGTATCCCGTAGGCAGAAGCCGAACCTCAGGAAACCTGTTCTTGATGCTGTTTTATCACGCCAGTACTGGCAAACTGTCTGACGGTACAAGGGCCAATGATAATCCCACTATTTGGACAGGGGAATAGAGCTTTTAAGGGACAAGAGCTGCTCTTGGAAGTGATGCTACTGTAAATAGCAAAACCCCATTGACTTCATTAGAGCTATGAAGGATTAAAACCGGTTTATCTTGGTTTGACCTGTATTTTCGAGCCAATATGCTCCTACCACCACTCTCTTCTGTTCTCCTTGTTACAATATAGATTTGGCTGCTGCACGCGCGTGGCTACGCCTCCGGACTGTGGCTAGCTCATGCACGGTTCAAATAGCTCTTTCTGTTGTGACTGCATGTGTAGGAAAGGCATCTTGCTTTTATTATGTATAAGGTTGCACGGTTACTCCTGCCCACTGCAATTTCCATGCAGTTCAGAAGCCTCTAAACCAGCTTACCATTATTTCCCTAGGTCAACTATTCCCAATGTAATTGCTCCTGTGAGTCACTGATACAAAGCGCAGCTGGCCTCCCAGTGATAAATCGCAGCAGAACACAGCTGAAATTGCATTTGGGAAGTTCACCGAATCAACGCTGAATCTGAAAACACACACGCAGGTACGCACGCCCCCCTCCACGTGCTTTTGTTAAATCCCAGCTCAGAAGGGTTTTTCAGAAACGTCCTCTAGCATTACTGAAATGTGCTGAATTGTTTCTTCACCAGGGCATCAAATCTCATTTCTTCCTTTAACCCGTTTTCCTCCTTCCGCCACCTGATTTCTCATCTCTTGTTGGTTTTGTTGTTGCTGTTGTTTTTTTTAATCACTGGCTTTTCATGCAGTTAATTCCCTTCCCTAAGAAAAACAAAGCCCCGTTCCATTAAACGGATGCCACCAGAGCTTTCTGCCATCTGATGATTGGGCAGTGCTAGGCAACTGAGTGATCACCTGTGTAAAACCCAGTGCTAGGGAGAGAAAACAGTGTTCAGGGCACAGGCTGTCATCCTTTTTTTTCTTAACCCTCCCCTCAAAATCCTTGCTCTATGACTTTAAAAGGTTGCTGCCATTCGGTGTATGTGTGGATATCCCAGGCTCCTAGGGTAATGCTGGTTTTAGGTACGCGAATCCAGAAGAGGAGAAGGGCTGACACTTCATAATGCCTAAAAGAAGCAGATTTTTAAAAATTAAAGTTGCAGAGAAATGAACTCCCCAGTGTGCGTATCACAATCCTCAGCTCACCGGCCTGAATGAATTGAGTACCCACTCCTCTGAAAGTCAGGCTGTTATGGGCTGGATCCTTAGACGGCGTTAAACTGAGCCGAGGGCTTCCACCATCAAGAGTTGGGCCTGTAAGCTCTCAGAAGTATACTTGCTATTAATGCATTGTGAAACCATGGCTATATTCATGCTTCTGGGTATGGGGAAATATGCATGTTGTATATTTTCTGGTTTTTGGTTGTGCATCTTTTAAGCATGTATTGGAGCAATTGTTTTAGCGCCGTGTAGGCAACTAGCTGTAAGAACTGAACCTCTTTCTCTCATCCATGCTGCAAGATGGATTGCTTTGTAATAATCAATGGCAGAAGAGTTGCTTCATTACAATATTCACAAAGTGAAAGACAGTAATACAATTAAACTAAATGAGTGTTGTCAGCATGGCTTAAATAAACTGCAGCCAGGAAAAATACTACTTTAGACTCTGAGCTGGTGCAAAATCTCCATAGCTAAAAATGACCTTGAGGGAGCTATGCTGATATTGAGCTGAGAATCTGGTTCTCATCCACCACGTTTAGGATGTCCCATAAATTTGCACATCCTCACATCGTTTTCTGTGCTATGGACGTGAACTTGTCTGTCTTTTGCTCCTCAGAATGAGTATGGAAGTCGATGGATATTTGTTGCCCAAGAAGTACAGAGATGGGCCTTGCATCTGCTGGGATGGGTCACAGGATGGCAGGAAGCTGACCATTACTGCCCATATGGTCTTCAGACTTGCCATTATTGCATTATTCTGTCCATTGGAGTTTTAGCCTGCAAAGAGGTGGGGGAAAGCTTCACAGTGTATGGACCTGGTTCAAATATAAAAGCCATTAGGAAGAAATGTTGCATTATAGTTACTTATTATTCCAGTTTGCGTTATTTCTGGGTAGATGGGTGCCTGTATTGGATGAATAACAGAACTAGGAAAGTCAGCCACCATTGTGGCACTGTGCGCTATATAATATAAGTGCATCAAAACATGTGTTATTTTTAATTATCCCCATAGACCCACAAAATCACTTTACTGGTCAATTAATTTAATTACATTTTGGATAATTATTTTTCTCAACGGTGAAATGGCTGCAGACTCTGATAGCTGTACTGCAGAACTGCAAGACGGGAGAGACTTTGGCGTGAATGACACACTGAACATATCGGCACAATACACATTTATAATGTAGACACCTGAATTAACGATGTCCCTTTGGAAAGAAATGGAACGATTCATCCTCTGGATGAGAGTGGGGAGAGAAAACAACCTTCAACTGACAATAAAATTGCTCAAAACCTGACAAACCTGTCTTCTTCCCGCCTGGAAACTGCTCAGAATCGGAAGATGGGCTCCAGTTCATGAAAGCATTTAAGCACGTGCTTAAATTGATGACAGTGGGATTTAAGCACGTGCTTAATTTCTGTCCTTGGAGAAGTTTTTCTGAATGGGCAGTGTTGTTCTTCCTCAGAATAATGGTAACAGATAGTCTCCAAATACCAAGTAGGGAAATGTCCTCAAACTGACGTTAATCTCGGCATCCTCAGCGAAGCAGGAGATGTGAAATCTGGAATTTACTAACTATAATTATACCATCCAAATATTTGCCAGCTTGGATGAGTTGCCTGAGATGAGGATGATAGAGTGATCATTAACAAACAGCTAAGAATTAAAAAGCGAGAGAGGAGCCCTTTTGAAAGCTGTCTGTTCAAGCAATTGTGATCTTACATCAAATCATGGAAAGTACAGTAATTCATTGTAATTTTGCACCCCCCCGCGGAGAATTATCAAATAAAAAGCAGAGGAGTGAACAATTTTCAAGTAGTTAATTTAAACATCTCTTTGTGGTGCAATTGTTATCACTTATCAGGTCATGCTTTATTAATCAGCTTCACCACTTGGGAGCAGGGAGAAATTTGGCAAGGTATTTCCTTGTTGCTCTGCTTAGTATCATATTTAGCTGCAAATCATTCCTGAAGAGGTCATTTTGCCTCACTCCTTGAAGAAATGGAGGTATGTGAAGGAAGCTCTGCTGCAGGGGGACTGGAGAAGCTGAAAGCACGGACGTACGGGGCCTTGCCCTGGCACTGCAACTCGCCCACTAAGAGACCTGGAGCAAATACCTTTCTCTTCTCTGAAGCTCAGTTTTCCCTTCTTTAAAATGGCAGCAGCATCACCTATGCAACCCCCAGGGATCTTGTGCCTCGGGGTTGGTTGGCTTAATATTTATGACCCAGTCTGAGTGTCTCTGAGGAAAAGTGCTATGGGTGTGTGATGTACTTATCCATGAGTTTTGAGATGTCCTTTGCCCCTTATGCATGGACATGATGATTGTAGTTAGTTATTGTCTTTCTTTATGCCATGCGGAGCATGTCTACACGTGCATTTAAGCTGGCTTGATAGTCCTATGTGCACACAGTGATGTTGAAATACCTGGAGAGAGAAGCTGTCTTTGATATTCCTAATCAAACCAGAAGCGGGGCGCACGGGAGAACTCAAATCCCTACATTTTGTGATTTCTGGATAAAATTTGCAGATAAAAGCGATTGAGGCCAACTTTGGATCCTTGCTGGCATTAATGGTGGCTTGGTTTGGTTATTATTGTTGCAGGACGTGGAGCTCCACCACCTTTCTATCACTTAGCGTATTGCACTGACCAAAGGCTAAAATGTCTGCAAACATAGTCAGATGCATCTAGGATGCGTACTAGATGTTAAAATCCTTAAAAGAATGGCCATGTCTGTTTAGGGCTGTAATAATTCAAGTAAGTGTTCACAAACTTAAGGCTTTCTAAAAATATATAATAAGCACACACTATGTTGTCTGATGCAGATGTATGCTATGTTGGCGACACAGAGGTACTATAGCTTGCGTTGAAAACCGAGACCATTTCCTGCTATTGAACAAAAGACCCTATGCATAACTTGATATGATTTGGTCAAGTAGGTGAGTTTGATAATTGAGGTGATTTACTAAAGTGCAGAGTTCTTCAGTTCATTCTTTGATAGCAACAAGGTAATAAATTGAGCTCATGGGGACATGTCTATTAAAAGCCAAAGTTAGAATGAGTGAAACCACAGGTGCATTGTCAAGATTAATATGCTGGCTGGATAAAAACTGTAATGGTACCAACTAACATCATGGTTGAATGAGGAAGCAAACTAATATGAATTGACTATGAACAAAAGAAAAACAAATAGAAAATGATGAGCAAAGGAGAAAAAATGTGGAATATGCTAATAAATTGCCTAGCTTAAAAATTCATACAAACTCCATCAAAAATATGAGACTTTTGGCCATGTACCATGGCTACTTAGCTTTCTGTTCCTTTCCTGGTACATGGGATAATTTTTTGATTTCACCCCTAAAGCATCTGGATTGATGGTACACCCCTGGAATGACAGTACTGGATCCCCTATTGTTATCAATTTTGTCCTACAGATGTTAGCAGCAGACGAGGAAGAAAAACGAGAACGCGCACATTTGAGGAGGAAAGCTACTTAATGCGAGCACTCACACTCTAGTGGAAGGCTTATTATGAAAATATCAATTAGAGGAATTAGTGGACTGGCTTAGGAAAATCCTGCCAGTGATCTGACACCGAAAGCTATCTTTCATTAAGGAAGAAGAGATAGTATGCCCACTAAATCAGTTTATAGCTACTTAGCTACCTGGATTGATAGCATTAGTGAATGGAGCTCTAGTTGTATGTCAGTTTTTCTCAGATTTCTGAAGGCGAGAGATTTGACCCAAAGACCATTTAAGTACACTAAGAACCCCTGGCTGATGTCAGGAGGTTTTAGATATGGGACAAAAGACTAAAGCGAGGGAAATTAAGCATGCCTAGGTCTGGGATTCCTTCCTCTTGTATATGCAGCATAGCCGTGTTGGGCGATTCAACCTTTGTGATGCAATTACCTTACGATAAAAGGGGAATTGGAGCAGGTCAGTCATTGCTACCTCCGTAAAAGGGGGGGTTATGAAGCTGCTTCACCTAGCTTTCTGCATATGCAAACATCCCCATGCATACATACACGTACCAAAAAAGCCATCTATGCTTATGCCTTCGATTCCAGTGCCGTAACTTTGCACGGGTCCAGATGAGAAATGACTCTCCAACATAACCAAAATGCAGTGGTCCCAGCCAGCATCATGCCCAAGTAGCAAACAAAGCAGTGGAAAAGCTGAACATGCTTTCCAAAGTCCTCGCCCTTTTTCAAATGCCTGGAGTAAAAAAGATGTGCTTTGCAACGTGACCACAAGATACTAGGAGTATCAGAAGCCGGTGCTTGTAAAATGCTTTGACAGTGAAAAATGTGTTGTAAGTTTTAAATATGATTATGAGGTCTCACCTGTGAGGCAGGTCTCAGAGAACAGCTCCTTTTTTGAAAGTATTTACATGCTATTTGCATATTAAGCTACTTAGGGCCAGACTTCTATAGCTATCCAGGCTCTCTTGAGTATATATTGAGAACATTTCCTAGAAGCAGGATGTTGGCTGTTGTGGTCCCCTGCTTTACCTGTGGCAAGGTCAGGTATTAGGTCTGTGCCGTATCAAGGTTGGGGGTACTCTTTTACGTAGAGTTTAGATTGTAGTTTGTGTGGGATGGTTCGGATAGGGATGATCCTGCCTCAGGCAGGGGGTTGGACTAGAGGACTTCTGGATATCCCTTCCTGCCCTACTTCTCTATGATATTCAGTCACCTAAAGACCCAGATGGGGGTCCACTGGGATTTTCAAGCCTGGCCAGATGCATACATAACTTAAGAATATGGCTCTTAAGCTTTTAAAAATGGAATTTATGTTCCTACATATTTTAGACACTCCTGTATCCCTTTGCCCTGGGACGTATACTAGGGATGTATATAATATTACAATATTAATGTATTATAACTGCTCTTCTGTACCAAAATGGTTTCCCTGCCCTGACTAGAGTTAGGCAAGGTGGTGGTAAAAAGGCCTGAATTGCATGTACACTACAGCCTCTATCATTATCATAATGGTCCAAATACCCCTTTTCCAGAAGATAGAGGTAAAGCGAGAGAGGGCCAAACTGTAGTAAAGTGAAGAAGGTGTTGTATTTGAGAGGTCAGTCAGAATAACCCACTATTTGGGAGGACTTGAGCATATATTGAGAACGTTTCATAGAAGCAGGATGTTGGCTGTTGTGGTCCCCTGCTTTACCTGTGGCAAGGTCAGGTATTAGGTCTGTGCTGTATCCGCTACCATGCAGCGGTCCAGCTGTCTGGAGGAGGAAGGCTATTCTGGGAAAGGTGCTATCTTGGTTGCTGTGGGCTGCCCCTAGCCCCTCTAGGCATGACACTTACCCGATTCGGTTTCAGCCAACTAGAGAATATCAAACCTTCTTTACTTTTTCTGGTTAACCTGGAAAACCAAGTCTGAAGTCATCTGAGGATGGAGAAGTGAAGGTCTTTGCCAATGTGACTAAGGGGGATGGTAATGAAATACTAACAACAGAGGTAGAGGGCAATTCCTGAGGATTAATGACCAACTGGGAGGAGTTGATACCTCCACGAGAGCCAAAAGTCATTAGCCCTAGAGAGTCATTAATCCCTGGGAAATGCCCTGGAGCCAAGTCGTCTCACTAACAGCTAAAATAAATAATAATAGGTGTGTGGATATTCCTTCCCCCCATGTCATTGCACTTCCATTTGGTGGGTGCTGCATACCTCTGGAGAAGTAATAACCTCTCTCTCCAGCCACTCAGGTAGTTTGAATCATTTCACAAGGGTGGGCCCAGCTGATCATTCCTTTGTTTTTCACATGGCACTCACTTTGTTACAGGGTGGGTGGATGAGATGTGCTACTTGTCTGTGGTCCATCATTACATGGGATGTGTTCTCACTTCAGATCTGAAGTTGTCTTCGTCCCACGCAGCGCTGCCATAATCTGGTTCCTGTTAGAGAGAGCTCCTTAATGGCAGAAAGACCGAATGTTTTAATAGGAGAGGAAGAAAAATGTTACTTGTGCTTAAGAAATTACCGTCACCTTGTTTTACAAGATGCATGTGCTAAAACTTCCCTGGTTTCCTGAGCATGGATCACAGCTGGGCAGAGCATCTTAATGTTTTCCCGTATTTTGAGGATCCACCTTGTTTCTAATTTAAGGATATTCAGAAATTGTACGGTGCTGTCATGCATACGTGTCCAGTTGAAGGCCTCTGGGTGAAACTACATTCACATTGTAATTCTTTGGCATCTGAAAGGCAGTTGGTTATGGTTACCCTATCCTTAAAAACAAATCTTTAGAGGAAACTTCTCTTTTGTTTCTGTGCAAGTTTGCAATCTGGTCTACAATGCTGCAGGTGAATCATTTAAATTAATTAAGCACAAAATGCTAGTGTGAATCCCAAATGAAAGTGTTATCTATTTGAGGAGTGTGGCTAACGAGCAGCTATTGGATGAACCACTTTTAAATGGTTTGCATCAGGTAAAGCCCTTGCTGTCATCTCCTGGCCTATTTTATTTCATTCCATTCACCTCATCTTTCATGTAATGTGAGCTGTCAAAAGCTGCCTTTGATATCCCCCACCCCCTTCCTCTGCACGTCACGGTCACTGACAACCAGAAAGACAAGGTCTTCAGAATAAAATTTATGAAGGAGTCTAGCTAATATGTTTGTGTGAGCATGCACATTTGTATGAGATTAGTTGTATGGCAGAAACTAGTTCAGATGAGCACATTTGTTGGAAGTAAAATGCAATTTAAAGTTTGAATTAATAAGGGCATTAAAGAATATGTCATTCTATCTTCCCAATAAGATCCTGCAGGCTTATGGTTCGTGGGTTCCCCTGGGCAGAGGTTTCATCATATGGTTGCTTCCCATGTTCAGGCTGGCTCTACAGCCTGTTGTTATAACTGGCACTGAATTTATTTACTATGGAGAATTTAGGTTGGGAATGAGGTCCTCGTGCAGAAGCTCCAGCTGATGGACACGCGGTTACTCTATGGCATGCTGCTAACTCTGCGGTGCTAAATGCTGAGCCTAATTTATTTATTTCACATTGCATGGTGGTTGCAGCTACAAAAAGGTAAAAGACAATGTTATAAAGTTCTTGTTATAGTTTGTAAGGCCAGCAGGGACCTTGGAAGATCATGGGGTCCAGCCCTTTGCATCAAGGAGGAAAGACAACTGGGGTCAGGTAACCCCAGAAAGGTGACTGTCTAGTTTTCTCTTGAAGGTTTCCACGGTAGGCGATTGCACCGCTTCTGGAGGGAGCCTATTACACAGTCTGGACACCCTCTTGTACAAGAAGAGTTGGGGGCACGGTTGTATTGCCTTATGCTATTTCATATTAATACTTCAAAATCAGCTGGTAAAGAGACCAGGAGAAATGTATCCCTTGTCTAATTCTGTCAAAGCCCCTGGAGTTGCACTATGAATGCATGTGAGTAATGCTATGCTTTGGGATTTGATGCAGAGTTAGTTACACATGGGTATATCGGAAGGAGTCATCTTGGTTGGGTATTATTTTATCATTGCATATTAAGAAAAAGAAAATGTATCCCTTGCATAAGTCCACTGAAGTGTGTGTGTAATGTACTCATTTGATATTTGATATTGATTAAGAAAGCAGGTGATAAAGACTGCAAAGTGCAATGCGACGGTGACAGAGGAGCAAGCAAGGAGTCAAAACCGTGTGCAAGGAGTCCACTGCAGTTGGGGGGTCCTTCAGTACTGCTAGTTTCTGATCTCCCAGTTAACGTTCCCAGCACTTTCTCCATCAGCACTTATCAGAAAGGTTGCAAACTTATCTCGGGGTTGGAGAGCTCCCTGTTTTTACCACTAGGTTGGACAACTGCAGCATTTCCTTTGGATCTGTCCTCTGAGGGAGGGCACTTTGGCTGACTAGTGTCAGCTCGAACTTAGTTTTACTCTAACCACAGAGCGTGGCTTAGCAAGTGTTTTTCCACAATCTGTGCCGGTTTCCAGCTTGCTTCCAGCCGCGAGCCTGCGGGAAACCGCTGTGTTTGCTGCTCCAGATACAGTCAGGGATGCAGGTTTATCATGGCAACAAAGATGGGCTGCCAGATTTACATATTGTCATGTCAACCTTTTGCCTCTTGTGAAGTGTTACTAACGCCCTGCTGAGATTGAACGGAGTCGAAATCCATTCCAGTTTGACTGATGTATGAAAAAGGGTCAAATGCGGCTTTTTCGCTTTCATTCGCATCCAACAGACACAGTGTACAGTAGCACTAAAGGCAGTCATTCGGCTTAGAAGGCAGGGTGGCCTAAATTTGCTCAGCTAGATGCTATTTTGAGTGTGCTACAATAAATAATGCAAGGAAACAGCACGGAAGCTCTAAATGAATGTTTTAATGGAAGTCCTTTTCTTGGTTTCTAGACATTTCAATCTTTCCTTTATATAAAACAAAGGTCTGTGAAACCTCACTATTACAAATACACCCGGGTCACTGGAAGAGTGGACAAAAATAAATATCCCACAACGCATCTAAAAACAGCATTAAATGGGTCCTGCTACGCACATGTTCCAGCTGCAAATGGTGTTAATAAATTGCTGAGAGAAATAAATGGCCTGATAAGAACATGGTAACAGATGGCTACCAGCTTATTAGGAACAGATCATATAAATGGTTATGTCAGGGCTACTGGCAGTATTTAAACCTGTTGGACTCCAAGGTATTCGTGGCAGTGCACTTTTGGGTGCCTGCCACTTTAAGGGCGGGAGGCAGGCATGCTCCAGGTGCTTGATTGGGGGGGCCATTTTAGGGCCCAGGTGCTTGATTAAGGGGGGCCATTTTAGGGCCCAGGTGCTTGATTAGGGGGGCCATTTTAGGGCCCAGGTGTTTGATTAGGGGGGGCCATTTTAGGGCCCAGGTGCTTGATTAAGGGGGGCCATTTTAGGGCCCAGGTGCTTGATTGGGGGAGCCATTTTAGGGCCCAGGTGCACAGGCTGGGTCAGCAGTTGCCTGCTTGCAGCCGAGGCAGTAACATCAGCCGGCTGCGTGGAGCATCCTTGGAGGCGAGGTGAGGGCAGGAGCTATGGGGATGGTTTGGAGGCTCCTGGTCTTGGGCATGGTGGAGCCAGCCCGGTATTTGGCATAAAGTCAGGTCATATAGAGTGGGGGATCTTGAGGGAAAAGATTTCGTGAAAGACCAAGGGCAGTGCAGGATCACTGGCTCATTTCCCTCTTCTAGTCCCAGAGTCCGGTTTTATTGGCCTTCGGAGCATGCTAACACCTTACCTCTTGTTTCAACCTGAGGGGCCTATTAAGAGAGTTGGGGTGGCTGGATAAAAGTGTCTTTAATTATGTATGGGGAATTATTGACTGGTGAATGAGATGTATGATGTTCAATGGATTGGGTTGCTCAATAGCCTTGCGATTAGATCAAAGAAATGGTCCAGCAGTTAGGGTGCTAGTGGTGGGTTGATCTGGGTTCAGTTCTTTGCTCTGCCGCATATTTGCACCATCTCTCAGTTTCTTGTCTGTAAAGTGAAGATTATAGAAGTTTTTCAGCAAAAATGCATGAAAGGCTGGGACAGACAAGGTTCCTTGGGTGAATTTGATATCTTTTCTTAGACCAACCCAAATAGTTGGAGAATATTTATTAAGCAAGCTTTCGGGTTCAAAAACCCT
>NW_005842619.1:931145-943685 GCF_000455745.1 Alligator sinensis | reverse complement strand
AGCAGGAGGCCTTCGGATAGCGTAGTTGCTGAAGCCAGAGTTTTTATCCTGTTGTTAGTATTTCTAATATTTGTGCAGGTGCCTAGAGGACAAATGGGCACTTTCATTGTGTTTGAATGAATAAATGTGTGCATTTGAGCATGTTCACGTATGTTTGGTCATGCTCATAAATGTGCCCGGGGCATTCATTCACTTAGGGGCTATGGAAATATTTGCCAAAGAAACCAAATATCAAGAAAATAGGGAAAGTGTTCAGTGGTAGAAAATAAACCAACAAAACCCCTCAACCCTGTACAGTATTCAGCTCCAGTGACCTTTGTTTAAACTAATGGAGCCCTTGGAAAAATATTAAAGGATGTCATCAAACCTGATAAAGCAGCAAATATTGACACTATAGATTGGCTAAATCTACCGGAGTAAAAACGACTTCATGGTTACAGTATTTTATGGGGTTTATGGTTTGGGGTTTTTTTGCACCAGAGGGAAAAAGGCCAGAGCTGTGACATGCTCAGATGAAATGCGCGGCCGTGCGTGTTAATGGGACAGACGGAGAAGGCTTGCTTCTCGCAGGCAGCCATGGCCCTGTTCCTGAAACCTGCTCCATATGGGGTAACTCTGGGATGTGCACAGCTCCCTACTTCAGTGACTAGGGCTATGCACTTCAGGAGTGAGGAGCAGCTATCTGTAATACGCAGCATATTTTGTGCGCAGGGTGAAGAGGCTTAGAGGATGTCTTGGAGCCCATTATGAAAATCCATTAGCATTTCCAGTGATCCTGAGTTTAGGTGATAAATCACATGTGTGCAGCCTCAAGTTCAATATTTCTTTATTTCAGAGCTCAGAATAAAAATGAAGCAGTGGTTTGCTCAGCTCAGCAAACATCCGGCTCAAGATCTGGAGGAAGGTCAGCTCATCCTTCACATCCATAGCAGTTCATCCACTCTGCCCACGAGGGTTGTCTTACGCCGGGACAACTCAAGCACCCTCAGGTTAGCAGAAAGTAAACAGGAAGGGGTTTTAAGCATCACCTAATAGAAATTTTCTGTTTGACTTTGAACAACTGTTCAAAGACAGTATTTCCACTGTTCTGTAAACTCTAATTGTGTGCATATATCTTTGACTACTCTTTGCTATGTAGTTCGAGGGAAAGGTGTTTGCCCACTGTACTTAAATACCTCTTAAAGACCAGAGAATGAGAGAAATTAACTGGGGGTAATGAGGCATGCTCGGTGTAAGGCAAAAAGCAGAGCAATAAGTGTATGTATATTTAAATTAAGCATGCTTAGCTCAAGACCTAATATTAGAATATCTTCAGGCTTCTACTTTACGAGCTTGAACCAAAACCTCTGCAGGTTAATGGCAATCTTTCTGGTGGCTTCGATGGTCTTTGGATCAGGACTGTATATTGAAATGAATGTTACTTAAATGTGTGGTTCATGGATAATATTTTCTGCTGCATGGGTGCAGGAGAGAGACTTGGATATTTCAGTGAGCCATTTATCTGCAGTGCTAAGAGACACTGGAGACGAGATATTTTGCATACAGAACTTAATGTATTCACTTTGGCATATTATTTTTAGCTCCGAAGTGCAGCCATGTGGATTGCTGATTTATTTGTGTTGCCCCTGTAGATCACAGACATATGTTAGAGAAATTGTAGCAGAAGCAGCATGCCTGAGAGAGGCATAAATCCTTTTAAGATCATTTATTGACACAGCGCTTTTTAGAAAACCAACTCGCTGAATTCTCGGTGCAGAGCCCAGGGTCTCCTAATGAAACACAAGTCTTCTCTTCCACGTGAATAAAAAGTTTAGGTCCCTGTGAAATGTAGGATTAGTTAATGTTTGCACAACACTTTGAATTTATTAAGCACTGTATAAGGACCACGCTAAACAAACAGAAAGAATAAAAGCTAATAAAATCGAACCAGTGCAAAGAAGATCCATTAGCACAATGGACATCAATGCAGTTACTCACACATGTAGCACTGAACCGTTTTAATTAAATATGTGCTTATACTGATAATATAAAGGAGCAGTGGGCCAGCCAAAAACATAAAATTCCCTGACGCTCCAGGCAAAGTGAATTAAGAACCCAGAGAAGTACCTTTTAATTGCAACTTTTATTTTATCCTGTTTGTAATAAATCTTGACCTCAACAGAATTTAGACGCAATTAAAGCTGAATATCAGAGGATTCAGTCACAAACTGAAAAGACGTCACTGTAACACACTTTTCCCCCCTGTAAATTTAAAAAAAGATTTGGATTCTGGGCCATGACCGAAGCATCTGGATACTATAGCAGTATAAACACTAATCATCTAGTTAATGTACCATGTTAATCACCTTGCAGCATTTTTTGTAGTTTTGTGATGTGCCTTATTGGACAACCTGAAGAACCCAAGTGCTAGGAGGGCAATATATAATAGAGACGGCGCGACGGTGCGTGTTAACTTTGCGGGGTTTTGATATCGGTGAGCATGGCGTCACTGCTATAGACTGGGCAGGCGTGACAGTTGGACACGACCGTCTTGCAATAGATGATTAAACAGCAGGGAATGCCAAGTGAGACCAGCTCTCCTGAGCTGTTGCAGGCTATGCCACTGAGGCCTCCAACGTGTGCCATTTGTTGCAGAAGTTAAGTGGTGCCACCGCTTTCTCTCCTCTAGCTTCTTGCACCCAGCTCACTCCTCATCCCTACCAAAGCCTTTCTGTTTAACCTTTGCCTCTCGCCATCCTACGGCACTAGGTAGGATGCTGGTAGGCAAAGATACTGGGTACTGGATACCGCAGTCGCTGTGCAAGTGGGTGCAGTTTTTCGTCCGGGACTGTTTCCCACAGAAATCTACAGATTTAGGTCAACTGGAGCAATTTTGTGTTGATTTCACGGATTTGTCTTTTAGTCGGAATTTATAACAGTCTTGTCTGTCTGAAGCTGTGTGTTTGACTTTGTTTTGGCCAATGTGGTTTAAAAAGGAGCAAACGGCATTTTGGAATAGAAAAGCAAACCAAAAATCTGTTGTCCGTACACCTCTAAATAGCAGTTTGTTTGTTTTTTTCCCTGTTGATTGATTTAATTACGAGGGTAGCTTTCTGAAAACTTACTTTAGTGATGGCCAGCCTGAAATGCCATCACCAGCTTTAGTGATGGCCAGCCTGAAAAGTTACAGAGGTTCAAGTTAGGTGAGTTTCCAAAAAATTAGGTATTTATTCACAGTTTAATCGAGTCTCTTCGGTGTGGGCATGTGGGAAGGGCAGCTTTCCAAGCTGCTAACAAGGTATCAGCAGCTTCAAAGAGCACCAGAGCAGGCCCACTTTAGGCAAGGAGGAATACACTAGCAAAGCTGCAATCAAACACACTTGGTCCTCTCCCTGCAGTTGAAGTGGTTTCAAGGCAGACCGCCACGTAACGTTGTGAAATAGGGAGGCCAGTTGTAAGGGAATTTTGGGCAAAAGAAAAGACAGTTCTGCGTCAAGGAAAAAGTCTAAACAGTAGGGAAAAAGTCCATTTATAATTCTGTTAGAAAGGGGAGAAACCAAAAATAAAGAGAGGCTGGTATTTGATTTTTATACACAGTGCTGCTTCTCACACTCGTCTCCCCAAGTGCTTCTGCATGAGCTGTGCACAAGTTTATTTAACTTTTATTTTCTTCCTAACTTTCTCTTCTAATCCCTCTGGGACCTGAATGGAAAATTAAAGGCAACTAGAATTCAGTATCAGGCTGGCTATGCTTTTCTTATTCATGATGGGGAATATAGATCAGATGCTTTTGGGACACGTTATTGTATAACTTGTATTCTGTACTGTTTCGTGCGTGGTACTAATGTAATATTGAAACAAGCACTGCAGAGACAACTGTTTATCTGACTCTTATTTATAGGGGTAATGCTGCTTGTCTGCTGTTGTTCAGATAACTACAGGATTCTTGGAGTTTTCCCAATTTGACACTCATTGTTCTTTCATTTTAAAAAATCAGGTTTTGGTCGGGAAGAAAACAGGTGCTGTGACTTAGGTATTCAATCACTGCTCTCTACAGCTGATCAAGATTTATTTTCAAATATGTTTTTAAATCAAAAATGGATTTTTGATTTACAGCATAAGTTGCTTTTCTTCCCTACAAGCCCAACTAGAAATTCAGAGGATATTATTAACTAACAAGAATATATTTTGAGATGATTGTGCCCTGAGAGATCAAGCACTGACCGCGATGTGTGTCCTAGGGTTTCTGGTGAAGACTCTGCTTAGCCAGTTTCCTTAGACATACCACCCTGTGCCTCTCGCAGCACACTTCTTTTTTTAGTTATCCAAGAGAAATCACTCGAACGCCTTTAATTTATTAAGGAGTGCAGGAACCAACTATTTAAGAAACACTATGAATTTGTTTGGCACCATATGTTCAGTCTCATGCTTGAAGTGCACCCAGATTAAATGTCACCAATGTCCTTCCACATTATGTCCTCTTACATCCTATCCTCTTAGCAAATTGGAGGCAGATTAGCTGCAGCACCCTAACCAAGGACCGTGCGATCCACAGGGCCTTGATCCAAAGCTCCCTGGGCACCTTTCCATTGACTTCAGAGGAGTTTGGATAATGTCCCAGGAGCAGACGTCATGCCCTGGGTAGATCAGGTTTGATTTGATGAAGAGAAAAATGCCATCTGGAGAGTGGATGACAGGGGCAGGTATCAACGTGGCCTTCACTTCTAAGAGGTATATGAGGATGTTCACGTGTAAGTGAATCGCACGGCAGAGGAGCAGCTGAATGAGACGGTCAGATTTGAAACTCAGGAGTCCCTAGCTCCCGGCATGTCATTACCTCCGTGCCATTAGTACTGCTCACAAGTGTTGTATTCCCCCTACTGCTGAGGTTTTCTTGCTGTTCCGACTTTCTAGGGACTTGTTGTGGTAGCTTCCCTGTTTTTTTCCTTTATAAGTGTTATTTGGGGATAGCTGGTAATTCAAGGAGCCAATCGATCCTTCTCATCAGTTAGGCTAATTGATAGTAGATGGGATGCATTCTTGAGGCATGCTTGCAAACATGTTCCTAGAGAAAACGTAGCCCCAAGTCTTGTGCATCTCCTTCCCCTGACGAAGCATAGATGATGCTTTTGATGCTAAAACAGATGTATCCCCCGAGGCTGGCTAGCAATACCATCTACAGGTGCAAGCACATGATGTTCAAGTATTATTGGCTGAATGCACCCAGGTCACAATGCCCTTTCAAAGGCAATGGAAACAGAACAATAAACAGCAACTAACAGGTAAATACAGGGACTTTTAACATCTTCCCTCCTCTTTAAAGTGAGCTGAAGACGGATACAGGCAAACGCAGAGTATGTGCTACAGTTCCTTGGCCTTGGTGCTCATAGGACCAGTTGCCATTAACATTTCTTTGAGCATCTCAGAAGATGCCTCTGGAAATTCATGTGATTGCATGGTCCTTTGTTCTCCTTAGAGGTTTGTCCAATACATGGACAGATGCATCGTTCCACTCTGCTTCAAAAAACCCAGTGCAAGTACCTTGCAGTGCTTTTGACCCACGTACCGCTAGTGCTTTTGATGTATACCTGCACTGTGAAATGAACTCCTTTCAGAAGAAGGATGAGTCTGGGGTAAAGCTTCGATCATGGGTTCCTAGAAGAGCTTTGCATTGTCAAAGGCTTTTTAAGCAAGTCACTTGGGCTAAGTCTATATTAGAAATTTGTGCCTGCAGAATGAAGTTGAGTGGGGTTTTGCAACAATTTTGTACTAGTAAGAGCCCTAGTATAGAGGTCGTTATAGTCATGGGCAAGAGCTATTGCCAGCAGCTTGGTTGCCTGAGTAAGTAATACAGCTGTGCCATCACAACCAGCTTTTTGTGGAAATAAGCTGCATTTGCAGTAGGAAGATTAGCCAGGACTGCTATGCCCATGTAGCTAAACCAGCAGCCCTTTCTATCATTGACCTGGCTTCAGCCTTAGTGCTTCTTTATTGCCCATCAGCATTTGGGGGTGATAGTAGTCTCTTGTCTCTTGGGGGTGTTATAAGAATGCAAGCACAAAAGATGGTGAGGTCCTCAAATGCTGTGATAATTGTGGCCTCATAAATATCTAAGAATCCAGCTGGGCATCTAATGAGCTCCATTTCTCAACGTGAAATAAAAAAGGACATTCAGAGCCAAGAGGGACCCTCTCGCATCTCAGCTTGAGTCATTTGAACATTGGCTCACGGGTTGTGTGTCAGCAGCTGCCTGGGCGTTGTGTAGGGCCAACTAAAATTGCCCAGAAAAGAGCAAGGGTGAGGGCCCAATTTGGGCAGTGACCCTTTGAAGTGGGTAGACCTTGGAGCAGCAGGGAGGGATGCTCTGCCCTCCATAAAGCAGCAGGAGCTGAAGTTCCCAGGTATCTGCCCTTCCGAAATTCAGCCCTTCATCAATGAGGGTTGATGGAGAAAAAGTGATTTTCTATCTAGCATCGATTTAAATTAGCCGCATGCCCTGCAGCTAGGTACGGAGCACAAGTACAGAAAATGATAAACGCCATCATCATCTGCCTCGGCTAGCAGAAAACAAATAACTTCCAGTACGTTAGTCAGCCCTGCGCTTTGCATTAGCTATGCTAATGCCCTCTCCAGTGGCAAAGGCCCCTGTTGAAAATACTCTGCGCTCACTTGATAAATGGAGCTGCCTTAGCGAATAGGTTATTCAATGATATACTGCAACATTTTAATTATTTCCACTTGTGCCCTGGGTACTGTTAGCAGCCACTGGAATAAAGAGTGTGTTGGGGATTGGCTGGGTGTAGCAAACTGGCTGATTCACTGCTGATAGGTTAATAAGTCAGTTCTACAGAAAGCGTATCCCATGCGATGTTTGTCAGCAGGCAGCTGAGATCGCAGCAGTCTTAGTGGGCACTGCTAATATAGCAGCCCATTTTCACAGCAGTGACAGGTGGCACCGAGTAGGGGTGACCAAGCCTCCTGCATCTAATTAGACAGCTCCAAAGCAGCACTTGTCTTAAGTTCAAACATAACAATAAAGGGCCAGGGCCTGAATTCACACCTGCGTTGCTGCGAGCTGATCGGCTGCAGCAGGTCCCTGAGTTTCAGCAGGCGATTTCTGGATTTTTACCTGGCGGGACATACGATACATCTGTGCCAGCAGTGCCCTGTGCAGCGAAGAGGACCAAGCCAGCTTCGAGGACGCTGATGTTGTTCCTCCAATGACTCGACCAAAAGGAAGGAGTTGCAGAATCTGGCCTATTGCTTTATTGAATAATGCAAAAGCTATTCAACCTCTTGTATGTATTTCTGAATCCAGCTTCCCCTGGGACTGGAGGAGGCTTGTTCTTGGCCTCCCGGTCTGCTCGGAGGCTCGTTGGCACTGAAGGCAGTAGGCATCTTTTCAGAAGCACTTGCTGCCCTGCGGGAAAAGGTTGAGTATATTCTGGGAACCCCCTTCTCTTCTCCCTGGCATGGGTGGAGATCAGCAGAAGTTACTGATGTTAAGATGGTGCAAAACCAGACTGATTGGGAGTCTCATACCCCAGTACAGTTCAGTATTTAGGTTTCCATCTGGTACAAACCTCACTCCATCCCAAGCTCTGAGCACCCTACACATCCTTTTCTAAAAAAAAAAAAAAAAAAAAGCAAGGATGTGGATAGGAGACACCCAAAAAATCAACAGAAGCAGCTAAGAGTCTTCGTCTGTCTCTGCACAGCTGGCTGGGAAGTATTTTTTTCCCCAGAGAAATTTTTCAATATCAACACAAGAGATTTTTGTTTGTTTGCCATGATTTTCCAGTGAGATGGTTCAGTTTTCACTGAAAGCTGAATTCCCAAAGATCAAAAAAGGGTTATTTGAAATCTGCAGCAGTTCACTTTTGGTGGTGCTGTGCACGTCCACTCCAAATTTTATTAATAAAGAAAACAAACTCTGTCCAAGCTGAGCCCAGGGTTCGTTGTGGCTCATGAAGTAATTCGCTTGGTGCCTACCTTGCAAAGGATGTTCCTGGTCGGTGGCCAAAAGTGGGTAAGTGCAGATCAACATGGGAAAAGGGTTATTTTATTACTTGAACATCCAGGCTCGGCAGTTTTAAAACCCTACCCACAAGCATCAGTCAAGCACCCAAAGACCAAGCCTGTGTGATTTTACTGCTGAGCAGAAGTAGTATGGATTTTCACTCTGTGTTCTCAAGGAAAATGTATTGATTCAGCAGAAGAGACATCAATAGGTCCAAGTAACTGAATAAAGGGTCTGAAGCTGGCCTTAAAAAGTAATAAAAATAATAAAAAGTGCGTTTGATGCGAAGAACGAGCCATTTATTATGGCGAGCGTCCCCTTTGTCACTCCACTTGCGCTCTTCAGCGAAGCATCATGAAGTTCCCTCGTCCCTTTTCGTGCAGGTTTCCTTCCCCACCCACTTCTCCTCTTGGAGGAGAAGTTAAAAGATAATATCAAGACAGACGGGGAGAGCATATTCAATATGTGCTTTCTTGAAATTTATTATCTGCTGTCCTTCTGGAAACTCTTCCGTGCTGCTCTTTCTATCTGCAGACATCTGGGCTCCGAGAAGGAGAAATACCTTTCTGACAACTACTATTTGATTGAAAAACAGGGAAAAGAAAAGGCTTCATCAGTTTTCATTTCTGCTTTTCATTAGAATTCCATTTGCACTGAAAATTTCAGATCTGCCAATAGAACCTGAACTTCCTTTGTATCTCCAGCCCTAATACTTTTTATTTTAAACTGCAGCGGAGAGTTGCAGAAAAAGCAGATTCTTAGTGCCAAATTTGGAAGCTGAGCATAGAAACAATCTCTTATACTTTTATGCATTCTTACAGCTCTTTCTAGGTGTACATTGCATTAACATGAAATTGCTTTGGTCAACCTGGGATTTACTTAAGTGCCTTCTAGATAAACTAAGATTTTTCCAAGGCTCTGTTCAGCTTGTTTATATGAACTGCAAATCTAGAAGTGATCCTCGTAAACCTAAGGAAATCAAGCAGGCCTAAGGATTATATTTAGTTATCAGCAGGGAAAGTAATCTGTGCTTCTCTTAAACATCACCCTTGAATTTTGCACTGCAATTTCATATTGCTTCTGCTACCAGTCTCCACTGGTGACCATAAATCTCTGTCTATCGATAAGCATGATGCTGTAAACAGAGAACTAAAGATTTTATATATCATCTTCCTGTGTAGGTACTTATAGATTATGGTCAAATTGTTTCTTCATCTTCTCTTTGACAAGATAAACAGATTGAGCTTTTTCCACCTCTCGTGGCGCGGTGCGTTTACGAGGTCCTGAATCATTGTGTTTAAAGGAGACAAGTAGCTTGGACTTGGGCACGGTGGCAATTGATCTCGGCATTACCACTATGGATCCCGAGTGACAGCACTGAGTTCAGAGGACTCACTCTGGACTTAAATTGACATCCATGAGTTGTAAAACTGGCCTTAAAAGAACTGACTTAATGCCCCCACCACGCAAAAAATAATAAAGCCTCCTCCCTGCTTTTTTTAACTTCCATAAAAATTGAAAGATTCATACAGGTTTATACATCGGTCCACACACAAATGTATAGCAATTTGTAACAAAAGTGAGAAGTGCTTAATAATATAATGAAGCAAAAGGAAGCAGTGGGCTCAATTCTGATCTCACGCTTGTCTCACCTGGCTTCAGGTACATAATTCGGATCAAAACCAATGTAGGAAAGAGAACAGTGTGGCCCGATAACTCCTTAGCTGCACTTGAAAGCATTTGGGATGAAAGAGAGATACCGTAGTTTAAACTAATTTGGTTGTAATTACTTTGTTTTTGGCTTGTATTGCCAAACTTACAGAAAATTGCCATACACAAAGAGCGTGCATCTGAAAAAAGAGGGTGGGGAGGGCAGAATGCTAAATTAATCCAAATGTACGTATGGCTCTGGAGCTGGGTCCTACAGAACAATGCAGTGGTACAGAACTGTGTCCTGTTTCCAGGTATATTAATTAGTCCTTTGCACTGCTCTGCCAATGGAAGGTGTGCTTCGTATGTATTCTCCAGAGAACTTGGCCCTGTCCTTGGAGTGTGCCCTAACCAAAAAGCTAGAGAAAAATCTGGCAAAACTGCAAATCTAAGTGACGTTGCAAGTGCCTGCCCAAGGGCTATGCTCAAACTTTGGCCCTTGAAGAATTGTAGGTGGATCCCACTTGCAATGTTTTGACAGAAGAGTTATCTGTGCTGAAAAATGTCACCTTTGCTATGAATCACTGAGGAATAAGTAAAAGAGGTGTCATACGGAGAACACCCCTGCTCTGTGGTCTCCAGGTGAGCCTTGCTTTCCAGCCGTGAGCCACCCTCTTGTTGCAGCCAGCCTGGAGCTAAGGAAACTAGAGTCACGCAGCCAAAAGAGGGGCAAGTCAGAGGCAACGTGGGTCTCGCCTCATATGTCGGGCACCCAGGAAGGGGGACAGATGAATAGTCCTCAGAGCAAGGGACAGACCTCGAGGCAAAATACCTAAATAATATTGTGGTGATTTTTCTTATGCAGCTGAGGCTGCACTTTAACTCCCAGCGGAGAGAGTACAAAACCCTCCATACCAGGGGTATAGTCATCAAAGGTACTTTAGGAAAGTAACAGTGACTGTACTTTCTCTTCAGTGGGCAGTTTTCAGACCGTGGTAGCGTGTGCGTTGGGATACCCAGGTTCGCACACTTTGATCAAGGATGGTCTCCAGGGAGGAGTGGAGAGGCCTTTGTTCTGTTATTGCATTGTGGTTCAAGCCACTGGACTAGTACTCGGGACTGGACTGGTACTCCTGCCTTTTCCTTGGGCATATCACGGGAGTCTAAATGCACAAAGGTTTTTAGGGGCCTAATTCCACTGCAGTGGAGGCGCCCAAACCCCTTTGTGCATGTGGCCCTTAGTTCACCAAGGGGTTTGGGTTACTCAGTGCTGTTGCTCTTGATCTCTGAAAACAAAGATGACAATCTTTCCTTTTGCATTGTGTCTAGCTATATTTGAAGCCTTTTTTTCTGGAACGAGACTCGCCCTTGCTATGCATACGTGCAGTATCCCGCACTGTGGGCCCTGAGCTTGGTTGGACGGTTCTTCAGTAACCTAAAGAGTAAATGTCTGGGGAGAGAAATGATGTTTGTCAAAGCTGAAAATAAGGGGTTGGTGACATGTGCCCAGCTAAAATCCCGTACCTTTCTAGGATGTGCAGGACAACCCCAGAAAATATTTCCCCCCATTTTATGTCTCGTTAAAAAAACCCTAAAATATTAACCCTCCAAAATATCACTCCAGTACCACCCCTCCACGCTCTCTCTCTCTATATAGAGATACATATAGATTATATATATCTCTCTATATCTCTATATAATCTGTTTTTAATTAATTTTATCCTGTTTTGAACATTTCAGTATGTTCACTTTAAAAGTTGGCCAGCTAAAAAAGGATCTCCTTTTTGTGCATCTCTGCAGATCTCATTTAGGTGTGTTGCAGACCATTTACCAAAAAATAATTGCTCAGTGAGGTGTGAAGATCAAGCTATGAGCCGTACAGATTTTTACATTATTGAATTAAGATGTTAAACATTTAACTTAACTGATGTAAGGGTCAGACATACTGGAAGTCCTAATGGGTCATAATCAAGAAAGTCAGGTGGGTCAGGTCTGTAGGTATTTGAATGAAACAGAAAATATACTCCAGTCTCATTAATTATTTGCACTTCTGTTTTAGGACGGAGAACTTGCTTTTCTGTAGACAGAATTTGTGATGAGTTTGCTAAATCTTGGTATCTTGCTGGCTACCAGAGTATGCAGCCAGCTGTTAATAGAACTAATGCTAAATAAAAAGTTGTGTAACCCCCAGCTGCGTTAGGAAAAGCTGCATCTGGGGAGTCAAATGAATTTTAACAAATGGTTGCATCACATAGAAAGCTTCCTTCTTTACTGCATGATGTCATGGTCTCTGTTTAAGTGCAAGATGCAAAGAAGCCTCTTATTTTATTTTATTTTTTATTTAAAAAAATATTTTTTTAAAATTTTAATTTTATTTTGCTTTTTAAAATTTCATTTAATTTTATTCCTGAACTACTCCAGTGCACGTGGTCGGTGGCACCATGAATAACCACGCCGTGCTGAATGGGGATTCCACTGGATTCTTTCCTCATCCCGTGTGCCTAACAGCTGAAAATAAAACCTAAGGGGCAAATCCTCAGATAATAGACCTCCAAGCTCTTTGTATCAAGAAAGATGGTGTAAAGTGTCATAGCTCCCCAGAATGCAACGGACCCGGGATCATTTACATCACCTGAGCAATGATCCTGCCCCTGTGAGTCCCAGCTTGCTAATCTGCCCATTAAATCATGCTCACGTATAGGGCCACAAACAACCAAGGAGTCCTGGCTCCCAGACCCCACTTGAATGCATTTCCTCCCACTTGTATGCCTGCTTTGGTCGGTGTTTCCTGCTCTCTCACCTCCAGGCTGACTTATTCCCCAGTCGCAAATGCACCGCCCAGAACAGGCCAGAGCAAAATGGGAATGGTCTTTGGGAGAATAAGAGGTAGG
>NW_005842619.1:908581-931077 GCF_000455745.1 Alligator sinensis | reverse complement strand
TAGGGAAAGTTGTGCAGGTTGTGCCTCTCTTCCCCTGCCTTGGAGCAGCTCCAGGAAGGGAGATCCACGTGCCGTCAGCGGTAATGTCCTTCTCTAAACTAGAAGTAGAGATTAATGGGACTTTTATTTGCTACTCAATTATTTGTAAAATGGCACCGTTCTACTCCTCCCTTTATTCCGTGTTCCATATAATCCGCCATGGCAGAGTCAGAAATCCCCACATGAAAGCAGTCATAAACATGAAATAGGACTTCTCTGTTCCTGCCATCCCACAAATAAGCTTTGAATTAGCTGGGGAGCATTAAGAGGCTGCCATCGATCACTTCTCAGTACTTGGGCTACTTCTTGCAAATAAATGCTTCTCTCCTCAGGCGTGTGAGACGTGCCCCTGGGGACACGCCAGCCCTGCAGCTCTCTCAGACAAGGCTCACTAGGATGCCTGTGAAGCTAAGAGTCAGGGCAGTAGCATCCAAACGAGATGTCGTGTGGCCTGCACATGCTTACCCCCTGCTTCTCCCGTCCCAAACTGCCCCCTGCCAGGACCAAACTGGAATCCGGACTGCTGCAGTGCTCAGAAAGGTGCAAGCCCCGTGCCCTCTACTCCCCCAACCCTCAGCGACCTGTCTTGGCTGGTTCCCAAAAAGGCATCCTCATGCCAAGCCTTTGCTCTTCTGCAAACTTTAAGGAAGATGCTTGGTTTCCCTGTGCCTCAGTTTCCTGTCTGTTAAATGGGGGCAAAAGGCACTTTCCTATACAAGGGCCATTGGGCTTGTCTTCATTACAGGGAAGCATCTGCTATAGCTGGGCAAGCAGAGGCCCCTAGTGGAGATGCAGCACAGCCCGGCAGAATGGGGATTGTAGCTGGCATAGTGCAGCCTTTCTTTGAGCTAACAGAAACCCTGTCCATCTGGTATAGGTGCAACCACCAAGGGCTTTACAAATGAAACGACATTGGTTATGGCTGATGCTGCTCTTCCAGCCAAACTCTTGGCATGTAGACCAGACCGTCGCTAGCTGGCTTTACCAGGTGGGGCCCTGCCCTCTGGTGCCCACAAAAATTATGGGCAGAAATGGCATGCGGTCACAGGTGGAGAAGAAATAGGCTTGTGAAATAGGTTTTCACTTGTGTGCTTGGCATGGAAGCCTTCTTCAAGCACACGAGTGAAAGATTAGGGCAAGATGTGCTCCTGGCAGACACCAAGTGCCTCTGCACCGCAGGCAGGAGGCATTGTTAACTGAAGCTTGAGAAAACCTCTGTAATTTAGCAAGTGCAAAACTATTCATTTCCCTTTCTTGTTTCTGCACTGTGCCAGTGGAGTTTGTGTACCTGAGCTCACAGGAATGAGTTATTTTACTAGCCTATAAATTACCATTTCCACAATAATATGCTTTGCATGTAGCAATTGCTCCTTTAATCATCCTCTCTTTCTGTTATGATTGGTGCCTGTTCTTTGTCCTGGTCTCTGGAGAGATACAGTATTGTCTGTGTAATCTGTAAATCTCTTTACTGCTTGTAAATGGCACCCTTGGCACCACACAGGTGAATCAGTTCTTGTTCTTTCCTTTGTTTCTTTTTTCCAACCTCCCCCACCATACGCAGTCCCTCCGAGAGGAACCTGAACTGCCCCGATGGAGAATTCCTGTAGCATTGTACTCGATGGCCGGTGTCATGTAGGAGGTCAGACTGGATGATTAAAATGGTCTCTTTGGGCCTTGCGAGCTGTGAATTCAATAAGAAATTATTTACCTGTCCCTGGAGGTGTTTTGGTGGGAGAAAACCAGGCTCGGGAACTTAATAGAAAACTATATTTCTGTTGTAGAATTCTCTAGGTTACGTTTTAAAAAGCCATTAGAAAAGCTCTCATTTTTTTTATTAAACTTTGCAGGATGTTTAGAATTATTTCTGCAGACGCCTACTGCTTTCATGCCCATCAAGTCCTAGGGTTCCTGTTTTCTGCTGCCCCGTACCTGGAGTAGTCATGCATAGACCACGGCAAGCTACGTGCAAACTCCTCCATGGTGACTTGCTCACATTTCACACCCAGAGTGCATTGGTGTAAATGATGATGCAAGCCACCAGGGCAATGGTAACCTGGACCATTTAGGACATATCTAGTAAGGCAAGAAGCAAGGTGGTTTTTTTGCTGATATCTTTTACTGGACCAATTGTATAGCCTGGAGAGATGGTAGATGAGCTTGAAGGCACAAAGAAGAGCACTTTGTGCCTCAAGCTTGTCTACCACCTCTCTCAAGGAGCTGAATTGTGAGTGTTTCTCAAGGGCAGCAGTGTACCAGCCCTTATAGGACACGACAGTGCAGCAGGTTGGAGGAAAGCGTGGACTGAAACCACTATTTGGAATAAACATCTAATTTCCAACACAACAATAAAGGCTCCTGGTTTGGACCTTCTGTGGAAACACAAAAGGCTCTAAATCGGATCTGAACCAGGCATGGCTGGCGCGGTCCCTTGCTTGACAAATGGCATATTAGGAGTTCTGCAAAATGTGACTCTGGTAAAACTATGGACCGCATAACAATACTCTGCTCTCTACAAATTTGGCAGTGATGTTGCAGAGATGCATTTCCTTTCCTCAAGAGCACGAGACTGGTTAACTAATCTTAAACTGGACTTATAATTGTTGCTCCAAGTCAGCCATATGTAAGAAGGACAGCAGTATCCTCCTGTCCTCCCACAGGCTTTGCTAGAGCAGGGTAGCTGGCCTAGGAGACAGAAGAAGGTGAGGATGTGGGGCTTAGGAGCTAGCTTGCTTTTGCCAACTTCATGTGTAACCCATGATGAAAAGGGCTTTTCGTCAGCTACCTTGCCTGCAACTCCTAAACCCCAAGTGGCTTTTTATCCCTGGTGGCAAATCCTGTCAAAGATGAACTAGTTTGCCTATTTTCAGTGCCTGTGCTGGGTGAGGGACTCGTGCCATGCACTATCAGTGTTTAGGGATGTACTAGGCTTTCCTTGTATACCTGTTCCTCCTAGTGATTGACCAGTGCATGCTGCTGTGGGCCTTCGGTGAAACACTCAGTGGTCACTCATGGGACTCCTGAACCCGTCAGGACAAAACGGTCTTGGTCATAATATGCATACGTATGGGTATACTGTAATATATAAACGCATATCAGAATAGCTCCTTCTCCTGTGCAAGAGGGGTGCAGCACATTGTGGACCAGATAGCACTTCCCTGGCCTGTCTTGCACCCTCTCTGCTTGCAGTACATAAGGAGTCTTTTTCTCCCTTTCTCAGCTTGTTGCAGTGATTCTGCAGGCCTTTACAATTAAAACATCTTAATTAAAACCCACTTTAGCCCATTATAACATGTACTAAATATAAAAGGAAGAAACAAAAGAAATATTCACTGACAAAAAGCTGTAATTAACCAATGGCAGGAGCCTGCGATACAAATTGGAAGCCTGAATAAAGACAATGGCATGGATGAGTTAAGGATGTGAGTCAGCCCGGCTAACATGGAGTTTAATAGCTGCTAAGGGACTGCGTCCAAAATGCAGAGCCACTGTAAAAATAGGCTTCTGCTATGCCGGCTAGGCGGACACGGTGAGACCTGTTTGCTGCTGGAGGTTTGGGGCTGTGGAGGCTTGTGTGAAGTTTCGTTTCCCTTTGGACGTGCGGATGGTTCCTAGCTTCGAACCCCAGGCTCAGATGCATGCACAGCAAACACCGCTGGAGCACTGAGTTTCACTTCACGTGTTGTTTTGCACTAAGTCTGAGCTGCTGCAGAAGCACTGAACCGCACCAAGTTTGCTGAGAAGCTTTGATAAGATTTTGGTAAACCCTTGCAGATTTTCAAGCTCACAGCAGAACCGGCAACCTGTCAATGTTGTGCAGAGATCGGGGCTAGGTAATGACGTTTTTGCGGCTCTTTTATCTATCTCCTTTGATTCTCTTTATTTGCTCAGTTTTGCTTTCTAATGGCAGTGTTGCTTTTGAAGGGAATTTATTTCATTCCTTACATCGCTGGCCTCATTTTGCATGGCAGGTTCTGTGTATTTTCTTTTGCAGCCATCGAAAGCCACTGGGAGCATGCGTAGCTTGGTATGGTAGGCAGGTAGACCTGGGTTTAAACAGGTTGATTCACAGTGGCCCTGAGCAGTGCAAGAAGTTAATGGCAGCTGAGAATCATCAGTCCTTTGGTTCCTGGTCCTGTGAGGGGGCTAGGCCCTGTACCAGCCCAGAGCCCTCTTGACATGGGTCAAGCAGCAGCTGCAGCACTAGACACTTGGTGTATGGCATGGCACTCTCCTCCTACAAATGTCCTGTTTCATTTAATAGGGATGAAATCAGCAGGGTTGTATGGACTGCAACAGAGTTCTGCAAAACTTCCTCTAAAGCAGCGAATGATCACCTTTACTGAACTCTCCTTGAGAATGTAATAGGATATTGTATCCCTGTTGCAGAATTCTGTAGGATGGTTTGAAACACCTTTTGAGAGGTTTTCAGTCTCCATCATGTTCTGCAGGTTGTGTCCTGTAAAGAACATCAGCTTTTGCTGCAGCCTGAGACTGGCAGGTCAAGGTTAATTATCACGTCCTTGGGCATAGTCTGCATTTGTAGCTGAAATCTCACCACGGTGTGGTCCATCGGTGAGTGAGCAAGTTCTTCACCTAGCACAGGGAACAGATGGCAGTGATAATCTTTAATAGGCAGTCATAGAAATCAAAGTAATGAAGCAGCTGCACATTTTCACATGGTAGCAAGTTGAAAGCAGAATTTTGTATTGTTTCTGATTCTAAGTGTGTACCATGGAAATAACACTGCATTGGTTGGTTTGGGGGTATTTTTTTTTTTTTGTTTAGCCTCCTCCTAGAAGCTGCTTTCCCAGATTGGGCTGAAATGGAGTTAATGTGTTCAGAGATTTCCATAGTATCTTGACAGCTGAGAGTCTCTTTCATGGGGCTCAGGCTCTTTCAGAGATCAGTACCTGCAAGGGGTACTGGCATAACTAGGAGGGAAGGCTTTGACTTCAGATTACAAAGGGCCTCGTGTGATAGATGGCCCTATTGAGAAAAGGCCCAGGGGAAAACACTCTAGGAAAAAAACCCAACAAAGTATAATTTGATCAGAAAACTCTAGTAGAACTATAAATGAGAGAACGGACATTGCAACTCTTGGGAGACTCCTGAGAGCTGGGGCAGAAATGCATTTAGATGCACTCTCGCTATAATATTCAGATCCACAGCAAAAGCGGAGAATAGCAGGATTCATTGCACACTAGTGCATCCCACTTCCCATCCCCCCTGCCTAGACCCCAGGTGCAGATGGTACAGGATCACTTTTAATCTCTCTTCACCAGCAAGAGATCCACTTTCCACCAAGGCACTTCCACAAGGACCTTCCAGAGTGGCCTAAAAGGGGCAGCAATTCAGGGTAGAGATAGTATATAATTCTGCCCTGTGATTAGAGTTCTCTCTAGAAGGGCTCTCCAGGCTTGGGTTAGGCTCAGGTAGGCTAGGGATTGTCTAACAGAAGAGTGTTGGCTGACAGATGGAAAGTAGATGGTCAGGTTTGGTGGCTGAGGGTATGTTCAGGCTGCTTGTGGCATGCAGGAGACTTAGAAGTGTGAGTCTGGGGGCTTGGAGAGGTTGGGTTGGTGCTAGAGTTGTCTGGTCAGTGCAATGTATTTTTTGTTTTGGGGCTACTTGGCTCTGTGCTTATGGTGAGGAATACGGTTGGGTTAGAGGTTTTAGGGCTCAGAGAATATGGGTTATAGGTGGGGTGGAGAGGTCAACTGAAGCTTGCAGTGGTGGTCTTTCTTGTTCCCTGCCTACCCTCGCTCATTTAGAGGTGCCTTGCTGCTTTGCCACAAAACAGACTCCAGCCCTGAAAAAAGCAGAAGCCCCCTTATGTCAAAGTCATGGTGAGTTTTGCAAATCAAAGTGGGATGTGAAGATTAACCCATCTTTCCCAGTCTCATGTGGGCCTTTCTGATTTTGCACCCAATCACAAAAGATGGAGATCACAGTTAAAACCACAGACAAAGTAGCTCCAAATCACACCCTGTCTCAACTAGCTTTTCAGTTGCTGAAGAGATATCTATAAATACACCCTGATTGAAGTTCACAGCATTAGGCAAAGACAATAGAGTGAGGACACTGTACGAGACAGTGAATTATCTCTGCCATCTGCTTTCTGTTAACACCCATTTATATAAGAAACTAACATTTGGAAACACTGAATGCAAATCATTGTGCCTGTGGAATATTTTTCCATTGGAAACAATTAATCATTATTAATTCAGCAGAAGTCCTAACCAGGCATTGATGCATTTGCAACCGACAAACCTGCTGAGCTTTTCAAGTTGTGCTAGTGGGGAGTTTGAGGGATTGCCTGGTACCCAGGTTAGAGACTACATGCCATTTCATCTAGAAGTCAAGTTTGAACCCAAGCAAAACTTTCTGGAGGCACAAAAAGGTCTGATTAAATCCTTGATTTGAAAATGCCTTTGCTTTCTTACTAGAGTTCTTAGACATTAGGGGCTGGAAGGGACCTTCTTCTGTGGTTTTATCTGTGTATTTACCCATCCTTCCTCAGGGCGGAGGGGCCCGTCTTTTTCAACCTGACTAGGATCAGCCTTTTCTCTAAAAAGGCTGGCACATGGGTGGGATCTGTGTAGTAGCTCAGTCATGAGGGCACATGCTGGCCCCCCTGAATCTTGACTTCTTTTCTGAACTAGGGAACATCCCTGCCAAGAGGGGAGATGCCCTCGCAGACCCGCTGGAGGCACTGTGACATTTCAGCAGGAGATCCAGGGCTGCAGCTTGGGATTTCGGTGCTGAAATTGCACTTTAAGCTCCTGAGTTTTAGTTCATTATAGATGAGAAACCTTATGCAAGGGGAGAGGCTGTTCTCTAGGCTTTTTTGCATCACTGAGGGAGGAGGAAAGATCAGAAACTTCCCAAGGAAATCCAAGTGTGCAGTGTTTTCCTGTGTACTCATTGGCATATTCTGAGTTTGTTCTCAGCAGTTTTTAGCTCATTTGGGAATGGTTTGTCTCAATCTCAAGACTTCTTGACCCTTGCACATCTCAAGCTGCCCATCCTTCTCGAGGGTCTAGGACCTGCTGTCATAGACTTTCAAGGGGCTGGTGGTTTTGCTGAGATGCTGCTGCGTCCTGGAAGGAAACGAGTCCGTGCAATTACTGAAACCCACATCATTTCCTGATGTCTCAGAAGGCAAAAGCTTCTACACCTTGAGGCTGCCCCTGTGATCCTTGGGGAGCGGATGAGACTTCCTGTCTGAGAAGGGGATTGGTATCTGGGTTATGATTGCAATGCCCAGGGGTGCTTCTCATCCAGATTTCAGTCCATCCATTTCTGTCCTACTTGCACCTGGCCATTGTCTTGCATGCTGGCACAGCTACTTACTTGAGCAAGCTCATGCCAGGTTCCCAGAAGCTTACATGGAAGACCTGGCCTGATTGGGTTTTTCTCTCCAGGCCACCGAAACGGTGGGCTGGTTTTGCTAGCATGCAGGTTCTGCTACAAAAGCTTCACATGGCTTGAATTAGCTGCCATGCTCTTTCCTGAAACTAAATTCTCCTGCATAAATGAAATTCCTTTCCAGAGGTATCATACCCAATGCTTTCAACAGCAGTTTCTCTGTGCTGCTACAACAGTAGCCTTCAGGACCAAACATTCACAATTTCAAATCCAAGCTCGGGGACTCGACTGTGTTTCATCTCTCAGACACACAAGGCAGAGTGGAGTTATTAATCCCCTGGGTGCAGTAGAAGACAAGGGGACATTTTGCAGAAGAAGTATTAAATTGAGGCACCATCTGACTCTTTTCAACATGAAAAGGATGTTTTCTAGCAGAACCGTGGAGCCATTGCCGTCACTTTGCGAACTGTAGGCTGGGCCTGCTTTTGTGAGCTGATGCACTGAACAAGTTGCCTGCATGCTTATGCCTTGTAAAAAAAAAATATGGAAAGAGAGTTCCTATATCATTACGGCATCTGTGTTAACTCTAAGGGGGAAACGTGGAGTGGAGAACAGAACAGCACACCACATCAAGCCAGAGAGGGCCTAATTAGCTTGCTGAGCATATTTTAAATTGCTAAACACGAGAGTGTATTTACTTTCTTGTTTGTCCCTAAGTGTTTGCGGTAAAAATCAAAGTAGTGCTATTATGTGATTCCCTGGTGGCATGTGCTTGGAAACTGTCCTTCTTAGCTGAAATTGATTTGAAGTTGTGAATAATTCTGCTGTTTATAAATAGGAATTGTAAATACATTTATTTTTAAAAAGTTCTCCTGAGCTGCTAAAAACACGGCTCAGTGCATGTGTTTATACTACTCTTTGCATCTGATGCAGGATAAAGTATATAGCAAGTATATATGAAGCAGTGCATCCCAGTAAATGTCACAGCTGTGTGAGCAACACCCCAGGAGTGCCTCCATGTGAGAGGAAAGCAGCAGTACTCTGGAAAAATGCTTGCCGATTCTCTTGGTCAAATGCTTGGTGAATGGGCTTCGTTCTCCCCCTGCCTTCTGCAGTGCGCGCAAGCCTAGAGCTAGGTCTGGACTCGGCAAAACACATGGCTAAATCCTATTCAGGGCTTGCAGGGACTCACCTGCTTACATGCGCTGCAGCATGGGGGCTGATTGCCCTTACCATTAGGTCACATAGTCATGCACCTTCTTCCTTGCTCTCCTTCAGGCCCCATGAAAATGGCACTCATCTGCTGTGCAGTGGTCCAGTTTAAACAGGGCAGCCCCTGCCAGCCTGGCCTCTTGCATGGTGCTGAGCCCATGTCTCTCACCTCCTGGTCAGAGGTGCCATTCCCAACACTGGAGTCGCATGCAACAAAGTCCTTTGCTAGACTGGGCTTGGATGTCCAGACTCACCACCACCTTCCCTCCTTTCCAGATACTGTCAGCACAGGTGCAAGAAATCCCTTGGAAGAAGTCACAGCATAGTCTGTCATTAGGGGAAATATCTTCTTGAGTTTATTGTTCAGTTCCTGTAGAGCTGGGCACTGGCTAAGGTCCTGAACAGAAGAGGAGAGAAAACGCAGGCAACATCTTCCCCCCACAATGGGAGTTCACAACTGGTATCTTGTGCACTTGGGGAAGCACCTGTTACTTATTTAAATGCCTAATCTCTTTGTTACCCTTCTTGCTGAGATCACGATCTCAGTCTTTCCCAGTAGTTGTGAGATCACTGGCTAGCAAGCTGCTGCTTACAAAAATCCCTCATCCTTCAATCTCATCTTCAACCCGGAGGCTGCAGAGCGATGCTGTGTTTCCCAGAAACATCTGTCCTTCTAACCGATTGTATCCTGAAACACAAATATGGGAGTGAAACTTTTGAAGCTAAGGGATCTCGGTCATTTCTAGCCACCACCTTGGCTTATAAATCAAAGTCTGTGATGTCTGTATTGTGAACCTGGCCTTGCTCTGCAGTTTTTAATAACTGATGAGAGATTAAAATATGTCCTACATCATAGTCTGGCAATTAATTAATTAGTGCTAATTTCCTGCACTAGCTAATGAAACCATGGGGGGTCTTTCTCCTTTGAAGAACTGAAAGAGAAAAGTCAAATTCCAAAGGAAGGGAATTTGTTCCATTTCATTAGCATTAGTTTTGTTTCCCAAAAATTGAGTGTTTTCCAAGCAGCAGCAGAACAGAGAGGGAGGTGAGGTAAAAATTGAGCAGAACTTACACAGGGAAGGTTATGCAATTTGTATTTTGATTTATTTGGGTATGTAAAAAAGCCTAGCAATGCCTGTAGAGTGTTTTCAGTGTCCTCTTCATTGCTCCTAGCAGCCCTAGCAAATGCTGAGGCGTATCGCAGGGTGAGCAAACCACCTGTGCTGGGCTTGGCCCAGTCCCCCAGGTGAAAGCACTGGTTGCAAGGGTCCTATGGCAAGGAGCATGCGACAGGGCCCAGAGAAAAGGGGAGCACTGGGGAAGGGTTTGGAGAGGGGAGTGAGCAGCTCATAAAGAGTGAATGGCTAATGAGAGAGGAGAAAAAAAGCTCTGGGGGTTGTAGCTTGTGCTGCTTAAGAGACTTAGTTTGATGTTAATTATGATTTTTCCATCTGAGGAACAAGGTTTGCCCTGAGACTTGAAATGGGTGTGGGAATGGCACTGGCTCCTTTTGGACCAGCGAGGCAGCCAGCAGCCTCCAAGGCGCTGTCTTGCTGGGTGTAGTGTATAAGCTTGATGAGGTTTACAAGCTAACCAGGCAAGGCAGACGCACAGCAAACACTGGACTGGAAAAGTGATGAGAGAAGGGGAGAGGATCTCCATTAAGGGTAGGGGTACAAAAATAGCTGCTAATAGGTGATCCAAGAGCTCATGCACTGCCTAGGTCCTCTGTGACGCACCAAGTCTTCACCTGGCTTTTGCTGGGGTCTGTAGTCATTTAACGCATCAGTGCTGGGGTCTGTGCTTGCACAAGCAGTGCAAAGGGAGCAGATAGCAAACCAGACTGGTGGTTTCATGCTACTCGGAGATCTCCCTCACCAGCTATTTGTCTGCTTGTGTCAGGGTGCAATGGGCTGTTGATAAGAGCCTTCTGGAAGAGAGCACACTTTAATACCAAGTGTCACATAGCGCCAGGCACCGCTGTCATCTCCTGATGAAGGAAAGGTGAAATATGAGCCAATGTCATGCTCTGTCCTTGGCCCTTCATCCCAAAAGGGCCCTTACCTCAGCACTTCAGGGTAGCTTGGTATCTCTTTGCAGAGACAGGTAGAGATTTTCTGTTGTGCAGCTGTGTTTCCATCTCATCCTTTTCTCCTTTTGATCCCCTGAGGAGCTTCCATAAGGCAAAGAGCATTTAACTCTGCAGGGGACACACACTACCATCTCCCAACAAGATGAACTTTCTAGTTTCTCTCATCTACTCCCCTAGATTAAAGCACAACCTAGTGGCATTCCCCTAAAACTGGATTAGGCTCGAGCCTGGCTTGTTAACAGGTCCCACGTGTTGTGAAAAACAGGCTCCATTTATGTCTCAGTTGTCCAAGGGGGTGTGTTTGAATGAAGTTAACAATAACTCATTAAAATGAGTTTAACTCATAATTTTGAATGAGATTAACAAATAACTTCTGCAGGTAGATAAGTACCACCCTACTAGCCTAGCTGGCTGGGAAATGAAGGCTTCCTGGCCTGTCTTCACAGAAATGTATTAAGAGAGCTGTTGACAAAGTATTTTTCCCCCCATAAAAGAATTTAAGGGGTGTTGACAGCAAAAAATATTTTGAAGTATTAATGAAATTGGAAACATGTTTGTGTTTGGGGAGTTCAGATGAATATATTCAAATGCAGATAGAGTAGAGCTTGTTTTGCAAAAGTGTCCATTTGATTGCAAAGCCATTTCCTCCAGGGGAGGGGGCGGGAAGTGTCCTGACAAAGTTGTTCAACCTACTCTTCTAGTATTTGACACATGAATGCTTTTAAAGGATGCTACTTGCCCAGTGTTGGCATGTGCACCACTTAATTGTATACAGACTTCAGTGAAAATCCATGCTTTCTCATCTATTTTCCCTGGAGCGGCTCTCAATAGCGCTGTGTGACCCTGGGGAGCCCTGACACCTCTCCCTGCACTCTGTGATTCACGGTTCTCAGTGCCCCATGACTCACCCTCTTGATTGCTTAATGCGTATTCACCAGTTTCAGCATCTCCTTTCGGTCCTTTACTAAAATGTCCATGGAGCTGGGGTTATGCTGTTGCATGAAGGTGTTTTTCATTGCTGAGGCATTGTGCAGTCATGTTTGTGTGAATCTGCATGGCAACTCTTGATTTGTATCCCAGTACAATGGGGAATAGCTACCACAGTTGCATAAAGAAAGAAAACCATGGCCAGGGGGTGGTTTCTATTTAAAAAAAAAAATCCCGTGGGGTTTTAGTATCAGGACCCTGACAGATGATAAGCACACCTCATTCACCACCCCCAGGATTGGGGAGATCAGGATATGCAGACAGACGTTGTGGTATGGAGATTCAGTTCCTCTCAATCAGAAGACACTTATAAAACCAGGCAGATGCAATGATACAGGAACAGGTTTCCACCCAAGTTGAGCTCCAGCTTTGTGAGTCCTGTGCACCATCCCCTACCTGGAGCTTTCTGCAGAACACAGAGGCATCTAATGGTTGAATCATAGGCTGCATATTATTACCAAACTTATTACTGAACAAAGACTCGCGTGCAAAACTTAGCAAACTGATGAAAGGATGGATCATCTGCTCCTTCTAATTTCTTGGATAAGCTGATGCTTCTTATGTCCCACTCTTTAATTAACGAGGCAGAAGGAATTACCCCATACCAAGAAGATTCAAAGGGAGTGTTCTACAAAGAAGCCAGAAAGGAAGGCAGGCTTTGTACAAAACCATTTAAATTGGATTTTTTTTTTTGTTAGCAGCAGCTTCTGGCAAGATGAATAATTTGGAAGTGAAGAATATATTTTGAGGCAGAGCAGGATCACTTGATCTGAAACTAATTTGTTGTCAAAAAAAGTTAAAGGCTTCTAACTTGGGCTTTATCTTGAGCAGCATAATGGAAAGTAAGTAAATAAAACTGACTGATTCTCTAGTTCCTTATCCTGGTTTTATGATTCTGTAAGTGCCGAGTTCAGAGGTGTTACACCAGTTTAGATCCTGTCTAGATCCAGAGAACCAGGGCTGCCATATTTCAGGCTGATGATCTGTTATTTTAGGTTGCAGCAGTGATTTGAGCCAAGTTAAAAGGGGAAAAACACTTCTCTGTCACTATTGGGATTGATTCCAGATTCAACTTCTAGTTACAGTGTGTTTCAGGCTTCCACAGTGAATATAGGTTAATACTAAATGCACAAAACTGCAGTTGTCAAAGTGTGTGGGTAATAGCTTGAAGAATGCCCAGAAATGTAATCTTAGCATTTATGTTGTCTGGAAGTCCTAGCTAGTGCACTATCATAGGATCACATTTTTTATGGGCAATCTATTAGTGAAGGCATGCGTAGCCTTTTAGGGCCTGGGTATGACCGTAAACTGCATCCAGCTGGAGGCCCTGGTGACAACGTGGTGGGGTAGCTCCTATAAAATACAACAGTATTGCAACCTCCAGAGTAAGATGAGTATAGGTCAAGAAGCATAGCTTTTTATGCTGGAAAAGACTCCTCCTCTTCTAAATTTCAAGGGCCAAACTTCACTGCACTTCTTCTGATCTGCCAGAAGATGCACAGCCCCCTAGGGCACACTGTGATGGGGATAAAAGTCAGGAGTATGGCATACATGGACATGGAAGAGGCTTCGCTTGCACTCCTTGGAGCTGCTTTTTCAAAATAAATGTTCCTTGTAAAATGTCTTCCTGGTAGTATGTACAGGGAAAAATCCCAAGGGCCTCGTAGTTAATTCAGTACTTGCAGTTTGTGCTACACCAGCAACCAGACTGTGTGGACAAGTGGGCCAAGTGATGGATGGACAAAGTGTCACTCCACTGAATACAGCAGCTGTGGAGCTGCTAATTTCTCCAAGCAGAGAGAGCAGCAACAAGCTTCTTGGCAAAGGCAGCAAAATGTATCCCCAAGCCAGGGCCTTCCTTTTGCAAACTAAAACCTTCACCTGGGGAAGAATTTCACATGCTTTCCAGTGACCGCAGCTTTATGTGAGACAAGTAATATATAGACTTGTTCTTGGTTGCATGGCCAACTGGGGGATTGGGAAGACGAAGGCCTTGGACGTGCTGTCTGTTGTGCTGCACCGGTGCGATCCCTTGGCTATTCTCTCCGTACCGACTCTCACCACTGCCCGTGAGTGCAAGCCCTGATTTGCACTGGTAAGGTTGACCCCTTTTTTCAGTGCTGTTAAGCAAAGAAACCCCCAGCCCTGGCTTCCAGTTTGCTTTGGATCCTAGGCTGGTGAGGAAAGCATGGCATTGCTAAGGGCAGAGTCTGAGACTCAAGTCCTGTATTAAATGCCTCTCTTATAGTAGCCCCCTGCTCTGGTGTGCAGTGAGCTTCGAAAGCACAGCTTCTCTGCTAAAGGTGTGAGCTCTTTAGCCGGTAACTACAGTTCATTTTCCCCATTTCTTGAGGACTAACCACTAGAGGGAGAACAAAGGCTCATGTCCCCTTGGGTGAGATGCATGGGCATGAGGGGACGGCTAGAAACTGCTTTTGCAAACCACCACGGTGAAGTCTCTAGCACAAGGATAGCAGCGATTCAGAGCTGGCTTCAGTAATCAGTGATGTGCAGCTAGCAGCGTGACTTCTCCCCTATCAACCTGACACTCTTCATCTTGGCTAGCCGGTCCCTTGTGGCAGCGGTATCGAGCGGGAGCTGAATCTGAAGGGCCGACGCGATTCTGTGATGGGAAAGAAGAGGGCGTCTGGTCCAGCTGACATTAATAGCAAAATCTCTGCTTGGTTTATAGCTCTGCCGGTGTGCGTTTGCTGTGGCTTAGGCTTCCTGGTGAGGGTGACCTTCACCATACATAGACCTACCCCGCTGATGGCAATGGGAAGTTTTCCCTGGGCAGTTGAGCATCTTTTAAATGTGGGTTGTTTTGTAATAATAAGGCCACCTTCCCTCTCCCTGCCAAGGTCAGTGCAACCTAAGGGGGAGGAACTGCTGATTATGAACTGGAGCAGGGGCCGGGCGTTTCTGGACTCGTTCCTGATCAGGCTATGGGCTTGCTGGGTGACCCCGGCCTTCGCCTCCATGCGCCCTGCAGCTCCTGAGCTGTTGAACGGGAGATGTTGATTCTCCCCTCTCCGCAAGGTCACTCGCACAGGTCTTTTTGAGACATGTCAAGAAAATGAGCATTGATGAGAATCGGTCAGATTATTTGCCGTGAACAATTACTCAAATAATTTTAGCACCTTCTGTTCAATAAATTATTCACGATTGGTTTTTACATCATTATTTACCCAGCCACACAAATGGCTGAATAATATTCAATTAAGAAGTACTTTGACAACTCCTCCCACCCCAGCCATGGAACAAATGATTCATAAATAAATGCTGTCATTATTTTCCCAGTTCTGGAATTAATATTGATTCACCGAGTGAATCACCTTCATGTTTATTGCTTTCCAGCGAGGCTCCCGGTTGTTTGCGACTGCCACAAAGGGAAAGGGCCAAAGGGATTTCAACAGAGAAATCAAATGTTTCTCCCCCCAAAAAAGGGAAAACTTGAAATGAGTTCACTTTGTCCATGTGAGCAATGCTAACTAGTTTGACCGTTGCCAGGGCCTACAACTAACACAGCCAGCATGCATATTTGCTCGTGTCATGTAAGGCTCCCTTTTCTAATTATACACAATCTCTGCTGATGATAACATGAGAGCGTAATAGCTGGGCGAGGCGCTTCACCACCGTATGCAGCCACTTGGGGATAACAAACTCGCAAGGTGATAGCAAACCTTAATTAATAAATGGTTATAAAAGGGGTCATCAGACAAACGGGTGCGATAGAAATCAGGACTAGTTTTCAGCTTGGGTGAACTGTTGCAGCACCGCTGATGTTGGAGTAAGTGCAATGCCTTGATGACGGGTTTCTCAGCTGGTGTAAATCAGCATTGCGCTAATGATTCACCCCGGTTGAGCTCTGGATAAGTGGCATGATGCCTTGGCCGGTCTTGTTGAAATAGCCTCCGTCTCTTTGCCTGGAGGATGTTGAGCCTTTTGTCCTCTAGCTGGGGGGGGACCCGGCCATCTCTTGCAGTGTTGCACTGCGGCTCAAATGGTTTCCAGATTGTCTGACAAAGTGCAGGACGGCTGTCAAATTCCTGTGTGTGCTGAGTAAACAGGATCACGTAATAAAGACTTAATTATAAAAGCTAATGGTGTAAGACTATTATGATTTGTGGAAAATTGCTCATTAACGGCAGGGTTATGAAAAACAAACATTTTTTCCGATACTTCCCTGCAACTGCACATTGAGCAAACACACGCTGGGAAATGTAGATATGTAACGAATTGTGGAAAGCGGCAGATAGGATGAGCTCGTTTGGATGGGGCTCGTTTCTAGGGGCTGGCAAATTTACAGGCCAGTTTATACCAAAGTCCTGAGCATTTCCCTGCGACTGATGAAACCTGTTTTTCATCTGTTTGCTTTGGAGCCGGTGGGCAGTGATAGAGATTAACCACCGAGTCTGATTTGAAACAGCGACTGTGATAAGGAAGTAGAGCATTAAACCTTTGAACACGGATGTCTTCCAGCCTGCCAGCCAGTCCTGTAGCAGTGGGTATATAGACAGATGCGGATGGAGATCAATAAGAAAGGAAGAGAAAATTTTGCTAATACAAGGTTAGCAATAATCCAGAAAATGCAAAATGTCTGTGTCCTGGTTCTTCTCTTTTTGCACTGTTTTTACACTGGCTTGATGGGAGTTATTCCTGATTCGCACAGATGCGACTGAGGACAGGATTCAGCTCATGGTTTTTATAAGGTTGCTGTCTTGGCTGCAAAACAGTGCAGGCTATGCCGCCAAATTGAACTCCCTGCAGCACAGCCTTGAGCACCTCATCTGAACGCCATCTGGATTCCCTACCTGGTCCCCAACAAGCCCTATCCCAGTCCTCACCACCACGGGTCGTTCCCCTGATGCCTCCTGTAATGGGAAGCGCTAACCCTAGGCACGTCGGCTCTTCTGTTGTGCAACTGAGAAGGTATCTGGGAAGAGGGCGCTTGGGCAGAAGTGTGTGCCAAGTCAGAGGTGGGATAGACCACACCTGATGTCTGGTACATGATGGAGGACTCTGCAAAACCCAAGGTCAATCTCCTTTTCTGCACTGCACAAAGAAGAAGGATTCATCTTTATTACTTTCCATGCAGCGTGCCTCGGTATATCCGCAGCACGCAGTATGCCTGAATTAGACTTGCCCGATGTCAGACATGATGCTTCCCCAGCACTACGAGTGCCATTATGTTCCCAGAGTGCCACTTGCTAAGTGGTAAAAAATGAACCTCTCCTGGGCTGCTGTACAGGCTCCATCGCTGCCTGTTGAGCTCCCTGTTAATGAAGATGTCAAACTCCAGCTCCGTTGGCTTGAGATTAATTTCCTATTTTTTTTCTGCTGAAATAAACCAGGAAACTTCCGAGGCGGCTTTTCATCAGATTGACGCAGGTTGCAGGCCTCCAATCTGAATCCAGGAGTCAGATTTTTGGCCAATCAAATAGAGGAGTAGCAAGAAATAGGTCACTTCTAATTAGCTTCAGTTAACATGGTTGATTTCCCTCTCCCAAATACGTCCCTTCCTCTGATATCAAGCATCAAATAGCCTTTCTCAGAGCAATTATCCCATCAAAATGGGTTGTTATCATAGTTAGCAATTTTCATAGTAATGCATTAATTGCCACCGGCTTACCTAGCTTCTAATCAACAAGGTAGGTATTAGTTTCTGGAAGTGATTGATTTCAAGGGACTTAACACTTAATTACATTTTAGCAAAGTCTGTTTTGAATCCTTAGAGAAGTGAGACACTTTCTGTTTGGCTTTGAACATATCTTGTTGAAGGGATCTAAGTAACTAAATTATTCCATTCGTTCCTAAACGCGCTCATCATGAGATTGTTGAGTTCTGTCACTTCCGATTCATCTTGGCCCAGAAGAGCTCACCCCAATTGGAACATTTGCATTAATAAGGAATTGCCTTAAAAAATAATGATCGCATTATACATGGCTGCATTGCAGGGATGGATGGAGTGATCTCTGTGTAATTTGTCCATCAATGAGTTAACTCACTGAAATGCTTTGGGATTCAATGTTCTATATCAATGCAGGTTTCTCATCATTTATCTTCTTCTTCTTCTTTTGGGTATTTCCAATGGTTGCATGTTTCACTGGTGACTTTGGTCGTAGGACCAGGAATTGGCAGGCTGGATGAGGGTGAGGCTCGAACTAGCCCAGTTTGGCCTCTCGGTACCAGTCACTCCAGAAGAAGGTGCAAGACCTTGCAGTTACGGCATGGCCCACTCAGCCTCCTCAGAAGAGTTTCCTCTTGAACCCTACCAGTTAAGGGTCCTGAAAGCAGAAACAGATATATATCCCTTCCCATTTTTGTTTGTTTTCTGCATTTATGGCTATAACTCTGCGTAGTTTGATCTCAGTGTAAATACTGATCTCATTCTTATAAGCCCCTGGCCTTGTGATTTCTTGTGGCACTGAGGTCCATAGGCTGATTGTGCCGTGTATAAAACAAAAACAAAAAAAATTCCCTTTCATCAGCATTGCTGCTTTTCCATTGTGTTGAAAATCTCCTTGTTAGTTGTTCTAGGCCAGAGAAAATAGAGCTTCCCTCAGCCGTGGCCCCAGGAAGTCTGAACTTGGGTTGCTTGTGCAAAAATGGGAAAGCTCTGTTTATTGTGAGAACTAATTGAAATGTTTCTTTAGCCATTTAGGATCCTCAGATTTTATAATTGCAAACAGTTATTAATATTGGGGTTGATTTTTTTCAAAGGCATGGAGGTATCCAAATGCATTGACGGGAGTAGGGTAGCTTTGAAAATCGGCCGCATTATGGAAGAAGGACTTCAGTTTTCCCTGGTCTGCAGTCCCCAGAGCAAGGGATCCCCTTGCTTGGCTGACTGAATCTGCTCCAGGATGGATGTTAATGATGCAAGCAGTGTGGAGGGGAACATCCCAGCCCTTTTGTGTGCAGCCTGGAGGATCTCTTTGCAGCTTTCTTTTATAAAACGGGTGAGAAGTGCCGGCAGCTGTTTCTGTTCCTGCCGCGTTTTAGCCACAGGCTTATTATTCCATCCTAGAAACGGTCTCGTTAATCTAATGTTCTGGGAATGCATGTGATTGGCTGTATCAAAATCACTAATCTTCATTAAGAAGTAATGAAAATCCAGCCCGGGTCTACTCTGGTCTGGAACTTACTCCCCTCTGCCCACCAACCCTCTTTCTCCCCATCGCCCCCAGCCAACTATTTTAAATAGATTACCTAGAAAGAGGAGGTAGGCTGAAGTACTTCATTTGGAATAGAATTTAAAAGAAGATGGGAAAGTGCTTGATGATAATGCATGGGTCTGACAACTGCATGTTAACGTAAGCCGCTGTGATAAATATAATGGCCTTGCTGCTGCTTCCACTTCATACTAGAATTTATTTTATTGACTTCTTCACAGCTGCTCCCAGCGTTCACGGGTTCAGGTGGCAGAAGTAGTCCAAGCATGTCTAATGTTCATTTTGGGGAGCCCAGTTTTGTTCTCACTTCCAGGATTGTGAACTGGGAGTGACTCGGTTGCAGCCGGTGAAGTGTGTCATTGAGATGCGAATGTAGTCGGGTGAAGTCTTGCCGTTGCGTGCAACTGTCTAGGCTTGAAATGTGATCGCTAGTGTGCTCCGGCTGCCCTGGCCTGATCTCACAGACAAGCAGCCCCTGAAATCCAGTTCTTACTCTTAGGAAAGCAGGCCTGAAAAGAAGTGGCCTGCTTCTCTGCTGCCCAGGACACGGTGCAGTTATCTGCAGTGGTACAGTGTGGTCCATGGGTGCTAGCAAATCTGGTTTCTCCACTGTCTGTGCACAACTGTAAGTGAGGTCTCCTGCATCGCACAGTGCCAGGGAGCAGAGGCGGAAAGGGATGGTGAACAGGAGCTGACCAGCACTTTTTCCACTGCTCTTCTCTCTCTTGCAGCCTCCAGCCTTTAAGGTCTAGGAAGTTCTCATTCAGAAGCTGTACCCCTCACTCCCGTGCTCAATAGCTACTGATGCCCCTTTCCTCCAAGGACGTGTCCAATCCCTTTTTGTCAGTATTTCTGTTGCAGTGGGAAGAGGGTGGTAATAGCAGCTGGGTGTACTCTAACTCTTTTCTGATGCTAGTTATTTTAAAATGGACTTGCACATCAATTGGAGGAGGCCAGGGGGATTAACACTATTGATTTGATGGCATGCATGTCACTCCAAGGATGAGCTGCGTGCTAATAAAGTCACTAATCGTTTGAAGGATCAAGGATAGTGCAACCAAAGTAATTACACCGTGCTAACAGCAGCAGTAATGAAAGCGTGCCCTGGGCAGGCTACATTTCCAGAAGTTGGGCAGTAAAGGAGCTTGCCCAAGGACATAAACGCTCGGGTACCTTGTATACACCATACCTGCAGCAGGGCTTCATGGCATATAGGCAACAGGTAACCACCTCACTGGGGTCCTGATTCAAAGCCTGTAGTCAGTGGAAAGACTTCTGTTTCGTCCAGGTCTTACCCAGGTTTTATTGCTGGAGTCTCTGACTTCAGGTGGCTTTGAAGTCAGTAAGGAGCAGCATGTCCAAAGTTCAAGTTAGTAGATATTCAGGAGTTCTGGGCAATGAGAAACCTCCCTCTAATACTCAAAAATATAGTCATGAAAAGAGTTCTCCTGTCAAAGACGAGCAGCGAGGCTAGACAGACTGATCTGCTGCTGACAGCCTACCGTGGGTGGCTCGGAGTCGAGACTTCTGTGTTGGGTTGTAAACTCTTCCAATGACTTTTAATAAGAGCAAGTCACTTACCCAACCTACTTAACTACCTGCATGTGGCTTAACTAGCCTCCCTCTCCCTCTCCCACGTACAACAATCCTTAGCTCACGGGGTGCTGCGAGGCTTCAGTGGTGATGGCAAAGTGTTTTGAGCTCTTTAGATGAAAGGTGCTTTAGAAGTTCAAAGCATTAGCATTGCTACACCGCACCAACGTAAATACTAACAAGCCTTTTGCTTTCATCTCCCCCTCCCCAGCCATGGCAGGGAAAAGCTAATACCTGATTACACAATATATGGCACAAAGAGGTTCATTATGTAGAGAGAAGAAAATTGATTTTTTGGTCGTCTTTGCTGTTTAGCTGGATTTGGAAGAAGGTGGGGGGGGGGAGAGTTTTCATACTCGAGAAATGATCAAACTTTGATAACTTCCAAGCCTGCTCAGATGACAGGCAGGGAGCGCACACAAATGTATAAAACATCAAAGGGCATAGAAAGGCAAGTAGTGCCGGAGAGATCCAAATATAGCTTGCTGCAATTTAATACTTTCCTAGTGTGAAAGGAGAAAAACTTTGCAGCAACGTTTTGCCGTTCAGCCTCACTTCTATGGGTGCAATGGGCCAAACGGAAAGGAGTAGCAGAGGCAGCTGTGTCACTTCATCAGCAATTAAAACACATACACACACAGGCTTTCTTTGTAGTAAGTGGTGGGGGTGTTCCAGCTGGAGAAGGGGAAAAAAAAAACTTTTGTAGTCACCAAAGCTGAGAGAGGAAATGGCAACCCCGCCCCCCCCCAAACAAAAACAAACAAAAAACCTACAGGCAAGGACTGGATTGATGAAAGACAGGAATGGAATCGGATGGAGATTAGGTTTTAAAGTTAACCCGTTTTTGCCAGTACATTTGCCATGTAAGTCTGGAGGGATCATTTGTGACAAGCCATCCAATTGCTCCCTTGATAACAGCATCCTCCCAGACCACGCTTCCAAATTGCACAGTGCTCATGGTCCCAGAGGAATGAAAATCAACCCTCTGGAGAGCGCTAGTATAAGGGGCAATCAGCATGGGTTCACCAAAGGCAGGTCCTGCCAGACCAACCTGATTGCCTTTTACGACCAAGTAACTAAATTCTTGGATGATGGTGTTGCTGTGGACATAGTCTTTCTAGACTTTAAGAAGGCCTTTGACACTGTCTCTCACCCCATCCTCATCAATAATTTAGGCGACTATGGCATTGATGCCTGCACAGTTGGATGGGTAAAAAATTGGCTGATGGGGCGCACCCAGAGAGTAGTGGTGGACGGGTTGTACTCAGCCTGGTGAGATGTGAGCAGTGGGGTCCCCCAGGGCTCGGTCCTCGGGCCTGCACTGTTTAACATCTTCATCAGCGACTTGGACGAGGGGGTGGAAAGCACGCTGTCCAAGTTTGCTGATGACACTAAGATGTGGGGCGAGGTGGACACACTGGAAGGGAGAGAGAGGCTGCAACTAGATTTAGACAGACTACAACAGTGGGCAGATGAGAATAGGATGGGGTTCGATGTAGACAAATGCAGGGTGCTGCACCTGGGGAGAAGGAATCCACCGCACACATACAGGCTGGGGAGTTCCCCTCTTGAAAGCACAGAGGCGGAAAGGGATCTCGGAGTCATTATTGACTCCGAGGTGAACGTGAGCCGCCAATGCCAGACCGCAGCCAGCAAGGCCAGCCAGACCTTGTCATGCATCCAAAGGTGCATCTCGAGCCGGTCCAGAGAGGTGATCCTCCCCTCTATGCGACTTTGGTCAGGCCGCAGTTGGAGTACTGTGTCCAGTACTGGGCGCCGCACTTCAAGAGGGACGTGGCCAGCCTGGAGAGGGGTCAGAGGAGGGCCACCCGCTTGGTGAGAGGGCAGCAGGACAGGCCCTACGAGGAGAGACTGAGGGACCTGAGCCTGTTCAGCCTCAGCAAGAGGAGGCTGAGGGGGGACCTGGTGGCTGCCTACAAGCTCATCAGGGGAGATCAACAGCAAAGAGGTAGAGCCCCTTTCTCCCCAGCACCACCTGGGGTGACGAGGAACAATGGTCATAAGCTGAT
>NW_005842619.1:877345-908496 GCF_000455745.1 Alligator sinensis | reverse complement strand
GTGAACCCAGCATCCATTCCTGCCTGTGGCACCGGGCCAAAGGAGATGATCTGTTCAGGTCCCTCCTGACCCTAGCTACTATGAAACTAAGGCCCAGGCATGATTTTTGCCTCCCACTGAAGTCCCTAGTTGAGCAAAGCAGAAACCCTACCAGGCAGAAACCCTTTCAAAGTCCATGAACAAGAACTCAATGGGATTGGAGTGTTCTTGTAGCTCAGCTAATCCTGAAGTGCTTTGATTAAAAGAAAGGGGCTAAGCATATGCTTGAGCATGTTGTTGAACTAGAACCTGAGCTCTCAGAGTAGGGTTCCAGGAGATGGAGGATTTGCCTGAGAAATCCCTAGTGCTTCATGCCCTGATTATGAGTCTCCCTAAGAGAGGAGGAGAAAGAAGAACAGAAGCACAAGCCAGTAGCAGCAGGAGGAGTCGGGAGCCTGATGTCTTGCCATAGGGTATCTTGTCATATAATTATACATTTGACGTTACTGGAATTACTAGATAATTCATTCTTTCTGAATCAGGCGGTACTTTTAATAAGTTGTAAATATTACTAATTCATCTGCCCTTCATTGCAATTCACTGCACATCAGAAAATCTCTAGACAGGCAAGAGGATACAGTAAAAAAAAAAAAAAAAAAATAGAGAAAGAGAGAGAGAAAAGGATCCTATTATTAGTTAGCCCTAATTAAAGTCCACTTAGACTAATTGTTAACCAGGTTTAATAACTTGCAATTGCAATCTTACTAAATAACCACCAATGAGTACAGAGAAGGTTCAGCTGGGAACCTAATTAACCATTTGTTGCATAGGTCTTTTCGATAATGACATGACAGTTAACAGCATCCTATGCAGTCTTATTAAAGAAGTGCTTCTTTGCTAATTAATATCTGCATAACTGTTATTAAATGTAAATTGATCCTGTCATTAAGATACTGGAAGCACTGCTATGCATTCACCACTGGAGCAGCTGCAGAATGAAAGGGATTCAATGCAGGAATAAGGGCAACGTTTTGATTTGTGATTTTTGCATTGTGGGTGGATAAATGTCTGCTTTCCAAATCCGCTGAGAAAGGGGAAGCAGATCAAATGGACAGATTTTGATTCATCTCTTCCTGATACTGCTAGTTAATGGGATGTTAACTGCCATATTTCATCGCTCCACAGAAATAATTTCCCCAAGAAAAACTGTAGCAAACTTTTATACTTCGGCTGCTTGCACGAGTAGCAGGGAGCTAGCCTAGGCTCAGGGGTTGGGATGCTTTGAAAGGCACAGCAACAGGCAGGTTTACATCATGGACCTGTCCAAAAGTGTCAGCACCAGATACCTTTTCATTTCTACCTTAGAAGAACTTTTACAATCAGGCATAGGAGATTGCAAAGATTTACCCATAACATTTTATGGGTCGACAAGTGAAAAAAGGCTGAAAACCACTGGTCTAGATCTTCACAAAAGCTGCTAGCAGTGCAGAATAGGGAGGTAGGAAGTTTTTGTCAGCCATATGTAGCATGCACCTAATCTCTAAGCAGCAAGCTGCTACCCTGAGCATTTCCTCCCCCTTGTATCAGTGTGAATGTTAAATATACAAATTATGCGGAGATAAAAAAATCATTAAGTTGCAATTATTTCAGCTGTATAACTTTATAGATATATAACTACATTAAAAGAACTGCTTTGCGAGTCTCTTATTTTTTTGTAGCAAATTATTCAATTTTATTAAGAACATAAAGCCAGTCTTCGGTTCCAGTTGCAAGTAAATGTGGTATTTCCATCCGACTGCGAACATGGTGCAGGTATAAAAAAGACAGATTGGGTTGGATTTCAAACCACATGTTCCCACAGTAGGAGTGAAGCACTTGGATTCTGGGGCAAAAAAAATGCTAACCATGATGGATGGCTCTTCCCTGCTGCCCCAGGCTGAGGTTGAAATTGTTACTGAAGCAGACAGCTCCATGGAAAAAATCAAGAAGCTACAAAAAGGGGGAGAGAGGATCTTGCCATGTGTTGTCTTTGCCTAGTCTTGGTCCTGGCACTCAGAGCAGCAAATGGGTTTCAGGACAGTGTTTCTGATTGACCAGCACGTGTCTGGTGTGCTCAGACAAAACCATGATGGATAGAAAGACATGGAGGGAGGCAGTTTGCTGTGTTAGCCTAAAGTCAGGTGGAAGGCAGGGATAGGTTGACACCTTATAGACTAACTACATCAGAGATGCAACCACCATCCTCATGTCCCTCCACTCTGCCTCAGCCCCTGGAGCCTGGATTCTGCAAGAGCCTTGTGGGCTGCGTGCCTTCAGGGGGATTGATTTCAACGCTGGAGGCTGATTGAGTCGGTAGGTCTTCCCAGGATCGTGGCCGTTCCTCTTCAGTGCTGCTGCGCTCTGCAGCCCCTTGGTTCATCCCACGTTGATGAGACCAAGTAGTCCAGCTAAGCCGCTGCCTTGTGTGCCAGGGTAATTAATGCATCATGTTCACGTGACGGTATTTCAGGCAAATGTTAACCATAGCTGGTAAATGGCCAGGCTGGTGATAAATGTACCACTAACCCAGCTTCAACTACTGGTGCTGCTAAAGTCAGCACCTCTCACTTTACTTTTCACAGTACTTTTCTCCACAAGTGGCTACCACCACCCTTGTATGTTGTATCCCATTCCCTAGTTCCTCTGTTGGTTCCTGTTTCTTTGCAAGGCTCAATCCTTTCCATATTTTTACCCACTAACCACTTTGTGGGTGAGGGTGCTTAGACCCTATGGTCCTTCCATTGGGTTTGTGCACGGACTTGATTGAAAGCGTTGGGCTCCATGAAGCATAGGAGGAATACCAGTAGTAATACACAACAACAGGTTTCTGGGACATTAAACCAGAAGTGCTGGAGATCTCTTTCCCACTGATTGGCCAGGAAAACCTCGTAATAACATGATTTTTGGAAGTCCCCCTGGGTAGGCACTGTAACTTAGGGCATCTCAAGTGTTAACGCAATACAATTACAACAGAACTGCTGTGTTAGAAAAGAAAGGAACTGCATGGGGCCTTTTTAAATCTGGCTCTGTGGATTTACATGTAGTAGGAAATGAAGCACTGAACTGTTGCATTCAATACAGGGGGAAAAAATCTATAAATACAGTATACTGAACAAATGACAAATGTCAAAACACTGCAGCTATGTTGTGACTTTGTACTACTATAAAAAAGCAAATTCATTACACTGGAGCTATGGGGCCTTTAATGCTGTTTACTAGAAGGTCAATTTTAAGTCTAAGAAATATCTTTGGAAAACTCAAAAATGACAAGAATGGGCTTACATTTTCTGTTGCTTCCTGGCTACTGTGTTTCTCAAGTGAACCCTGGGCATAGCTGCAAGGAAAGGAAGGGAATTTCATGCCATAACAAACCATTGAGTAACTTAGCATAAAAGCAGACCGCACAGAGAAATTTTGCAAAGATGTCACTTGGTTCGATGCATCTGAAGAGGGTGGGGTGAGGAGAGCAGCAATTACAAACCACTCTTTTATTTTTAATTAAATCTTCTGACTCTCATTCAGCTGCTGCTAGACAAGTAGAGAGAGTTTCTTATAGCGCTCCGGAGTGAATGAGCAAAATTGACCCCTACTGAAATGTGTGCGATGTGCGGGTTCCAGCTGTCTCCTTCATTTATTTAATAAAATCTGGTACATAAAGCACCTGCCATTGCAAAATCTAGGCTTCTCCTCTATGTAATGTTTCATTGTCTGTATTCTAACTTGCTAACCATGCTTTTTTATGGCTGACCTCCCCTTCAGGAAGGAGACACATGGGATGAAATTCTGGCCCTGTTGAAAACACTGACTCTGACGGGGCCAGAATTTCATCCATCAATTTGTGGGTAATGCACAGACTTAGGAGCCGAGAGATGGGGACCTCATTCCCAGCTCTGAGCAGCAGTCATTAAAACTTTCTGGCCTACCCTCAATTCGCTAGTACTTGTGATGTGCGCAGCCACAACGTGCATGGGTGGTATGTACAGAAACGCTTGCATGCACATAGGTGAAGGTCAGAAATCCAACACGCTCTCCTCCAGCAGCCTCTCAATTCAAATCACAGATGCCTACTGCAACTGGATGGTTTCTTTGCTCCCCCTGGTTATCAGGAAGGAGTGAGCAATTTAGCAGTTTAGTTACTGTGCACTTATGAGTCTTGATGAAAGAGGATTCTTGATACTCCCGGCCCAGACCTCCTCCTAGCTGTTCCTCGTCTTGGTGAGGAAAGTTGATCTAGACCGTTGACATTTTTCAACCTCTCCCGCATTCCTTTCTTGCATTGTAGCGAGTTTTCAAAAGGGGATTGAGCCATTGATTAACTATAGGCATGGAAAGCTGCAGGCCTGACAGGTCTTCAGTCAGGCAGCTTCACCATCAAGCCACATCCAGCAGACAAATTGACTACTAGAGAAGACAAACATGGGCTGTTGCTGCAACTCCCATCTGTTATGAGGCTGCTTTGAGTTTGCAGGAAGAATGTGGACCGTTTAAAACTTTGGAAGGGTTGTGGCTTATGGCTAAGTTACATCTGCAAGGAAACTACGTGGTGAAGAGATGCCCCCCGCCCCCCAAACACCATCAGTCAGAATTGGGGCGCTACCAAACCCTACAGTTCATCGCTTGGAAACATCCTTCCACATGTGTCTGGACATGAATGGCATCATTTTCTTTCAGTTGTCTTTTGCTGCTTCCTGGGCACTCACTCGAACTGTGGACAGGCTCCAGGAGAAGCATTGATATTAGCCCTGATCCAACTGCTACTCAAGATCATCTGATGCCTTCAGATGACCTTTCAAGCAGATGCAAACTCATCAGGTCTTCCACCGTGGTTGTGCAAAGGTTTACAACTGATGTGCAAGAGCCTCTTTGCTTGAGCCCTGAGAGAGAAAGAGAAATGTGGAGGGCAGGAGCGCAAAGAAAGAATGGAAAACAGATGGGAAGGGAAGGAGAAAGAGGAATTTTAAAGCAGATACATGAAGAAAGTGCAAATTTGAGGCCCTACACCATCCTATTGCATTAGCACCATGTCCCTGAACAGACTTAAACCCGGAGAAAGGGCTGGGTTTCATCCCTGCTTGTAGCTAGCTCCAGTGTCTCTGCAAAACAGGTTATGCAGAAGCCCTCCATGGTGGAAGGCTGTCTGCATGGGGGGTGGCTGCTCCCTCTCTTTCTAACCTAAGATCTTGCCTTTGCTTGTTGATTCGGACAGATCCAAGTCTAAAGGTGCAGGTCATCCCGTTGCTGGCCAGCTTTCTGTGACATTCAAACTAACGCGACAAGGACAGGACAGGGCAGCGGAAGGAAATATGGTTGTAAAGCACAAAGGAAGACAAGGACAGCGAACAAGACATAACCCTACTCCTGGGAACAAAATGCATGGCAGCAGCAGTGTGAAAAAATATCGTGTTGTTTCCACAAGTAACGATGTTGGGAAATTTGGCTGTAAGCTTTTATTAGATGTTAATCACATAGAGAGCAGGGTAGCATTTCCAAGTCAAATGTAATCCAGTGTAAATAAATACAGTGCGGTCGGACTAGAGCAGCACGTTCATCCTGGTATGAAAAGGCAATTATAAGGCAGTCACATTGCCTCCATGTATAAAACCTGCCGTTTGCTATAGTTAATAGAGATTACAGTGTGTTCCCAGGTCGTATTTCAGAGAGTTATGCCGATATCTGTATTTATTTCTGCATGCAAATATGTTCAAACACAAGGATCTGTCTCTGCAGCCAGCCAAATTGAGGAAGAAAATAAAAAATGATGGGAAAACAGAGGCACATTAGAGCCATGCATGTTACCATAATGCCGGAGAAATGTACCAAGACCGGCACTGCCCTTTAAAGGGAAACAGAATAAATATGTGCACAATCGCATCCCTCTCTGCTGACATGCTAAGAAATGAATCCTTCAGGTCCTCTGCAGTAGCAGGCACTTCCCAAGCCCCTTGCTTTTCATTTTGGGTTTTTCTCCTCCTCTTTTGGCCAGAGCAGACATGAAAAAAGAAGGTGTCTAATCTGATTCATTTGTTAGGCGGAGATGTTCCTCAGATGAAGCTTTATTTCTGCAGAAAGTAGTTTCCTCGATGAACATGTGTCTCGCTGTCAGTACAGCCATTAGAGAGGCCATGTAGTGCAATAGAAAACATCCATCCCCAAATCCAAGTGCTCGTTAAAATACTGAAAGGTGCTTAAAAATCCTCCGAGTGCATGTGGGATGGCAGTTCTTCCTGTGGCTTTTCAGCCTCGGCTCTGACGATTGCCTTGTCTGTGCCTGTCTCTCCCGCGGTTCCTGCTCGTAAACACCACGTGCAGATGGACTAATTGCCCTCCTAAAATACAACTTTTTGGAATCGTTGCAGATCAGTTTTCAAGGGCTTTTGGCCACGGAGGCGTGGGGTGTACGGGTAGATGGGCTCCTTCTCCCCAGCATCCTCACCCTGTCAAATTCACCCTCCCAGAGGTAGGGAGGATCCTTTCACAGCATGGTACAGCTTCAGGGCTGTGCCTTCTTCATTTGAGTATCTCAGCAAATACATATCCCTTTCTTGGAGAATTCCCAGCACCACTGGATTAGCATTTGCAGAGTGGTAGCTTTCTCCTCGGATGCTGTTACCACCTGTGTGAGGACAAGAGCCTTGAGAGCAAGAGGAGAAATGCTATAGCTTGTTCTAGCCAGCCGATGAGTTGGAAGTACATGAGTCAAGATGGGCTCACGTTGTGCTGGAAGCACTGCATATCATGCTGGCTAGTACTGTCGGTATGTGCATCCGTCTTGCTTCTTATGCACTTCCTAGCCTGGCACAGGGACTGTCTTTGCTCTGTGGCCATCCAGCAGCAAGCACAGTAGGGTCCCATAGGACAGGTCATGGGGGTCACCTGCAGGCCTGGGGCCCCAAGGTGCAACAGTAAGGTGAACGACGATGACTCTTACTCTGCTGTATACATTTCCTTGCCGTGTCTTGCAAGGTATAACAGGTTTTAAAATGTGAAATCAGTGGTTCTCCACCTTTGCAGAATCAAGGCACCTCCATTAGACCCAAGGCCCTCCTCAGAAAACGCCAGCTCTTAGTTTTCACTCATTTTTGACGGCAGAAAAATGAGAGAGTCATCCTCCTGTTGCAAAATGCTCAGGAATGACCACAACAGGTCCGGATTGTTTTAACACTATGAGTTCCTATTTGAAATCTGTGGGTTTATCTTGTGAAACATGTTTTCATGCTTCACCATTAGATATCACCCCATGGCACCCTGCAAAGGGTCTCGAGACACCCCGGGGTGCCGCAGCACCCTGCTTGAGAATCACTGCCTTAAATGTTGCCCTTAATTCCAAACCCTGGTTGATCTCACGAGCTCAGGACCAAACCCGATAGGCGTCGGCGGTCTATGTAGGTACATCATCTTGCACCAGCAGAGGATGTGACCTCAACAGCAGCCCCTTCCCCAGAAGCCTGTGCTAAAAGCGCAACCCAGCGCTACCTTTGGGTTTTATCCCTCATCCGTTCTCCACCAAGTATGTTGCAGTGAGGCCCGACGAGGTGCTGAGATGATATATCAGCCTGGTTCTGGGGGAAGGGGCTGGAGGGTAGGCCCCAATCATTATTTAAACATTGGTTTGTCTGTGGCTGAATAACTGTTATAAACTGAAATCCTCCTAAATCAGCATCCTGTGCTGCAAGTGTCATGCATCATAAATAAAAGCTTTTAACCTGGCTTCTTTGCAGCTGTCCCTGGAGACAGTGCAGGGAATCAATAATAAATTTAAGGCCTGGCAAATTTCGGGCTGCTTGAGCGCTTGAAAACAGAAGCTCACGTCTCATTAATACACCAGGGTGCAAGCGCAGGCAAACTCCAATGAAAATCTTGTCCCTGTAACCATTTCATTTGAGGATAAAAGGCACAAGGGACTGAGATTAACATCCCATTTTCCCCTTTTGTCCTTGTACGTCTGTAGAAGGTTCAGGCTGAGAAAATGTTTGCAAATTATTATGGAAATGCTGGCTCCCCAGCACATGATAAACATGCCCTGTACAAAAGCAGTTTAAGCAACCAGCTCAAATAGACTGTCAGCATTTCACAGCCAGGTGGGCCCTGAATGCTGACGAGGAAGCGAGCAGGAGTGAAAGCAATAGGGCTGGGCTTTCCAAACAGTTGCAAAATGGCTGAAGCCGTATCTCCACGGGAGCAAGAGAGATGTAGTCCACCCGAGCTGCAGGAGCACGATGCATTTTACAAAGGAAATGTCTTTTGGTGAGAAAGTGACATCCTGTATGGGTGCCTGAGTGTGCGAGGCAGCACACTGAGGCACCTGAGGTTGTTGCACTAGCAGTCCTGCTCAGTGGGAGAGGCACTGTGGGGTCAGCCGTGTAGTGAATGTGCTTGGCTCCAGGTATCCAGCCACCCCGTGTGGGGGCAGGACCCTACACAGAAAGCCGTCCACCTCGGGACCGGAGCGAGGACGGAAGGGATGCCTCTCGCCCGTAGCACACTGCATGCTTGTGGGGAGCCTGGTGCTGCTAAATCTCATGTAGATGGCTTGATTCAAGGTCAAGCTTTTGTACGTGGTGGAGCAGCTACCTTGCTGCGATCTACTGAAAGTCAGCCCTTGACACAAGCTTTTGTCTCTGATGCCATAGTGCCCCGGGGCGCCAACCATGCCACCCAAGGAAGGGCAAGGACTCCAGGAGGGCAGAAGGAAGGCATGGGTGGAAGCAAGTTGGCTGACCCTCATGCAGGAAAGCTGTCTTCCTCTTCCTCTGTCCCCCGCCAGAGTTGAGCCGGTGCCCAGCCAGGACTCCCCAGAGAACAGGTCAACCCGCTATAGCAATGCATTGGGTTGATCTACTCTGTTATTGAGCAGAAACGTGGCAGTTCCTGCAAAAGCACACAACTTTTCTTCTAGAAACTGCTCAGCTCAGTTCAGCCATTCATTCATAGTCCAACCCCAACTGTTACAGCATTTCAACTGCTGAGTGGACTAGGCTGTGTAGGACCCAGCTCTGAGCCCAGCAGGCCACCATCATGGCTAAAATCTAGGCTGCTCTTGAATTTTGTCCTCCTTCCATTGATCTTGCTCTGTGGGAGGACTATTTCCCTCAGAGCACAGTTTCTATTCGCATTCATTGTAAATTGGCGTATTAAGGATATGTCCCATCTTGCCTAAACTTCCTCACTAATCTCTGGCTATTGAAAGGACTCTGTATTAGCGGGGACACGGCCTTTTATCATTCCAGCGCTTTCCATTATAATGAAGAAATGTTTTGCTCGGTGCCTTGTTCAGCTATCGACTATTGAGCTATTAATAAGCACAGTCCATGAAAACAGTGCTGGCCAGGAGCTTTCCCATTAAATACCACTTTTATGAGCTGCCGGGGGTTTTTTATGGCAAGCCTAAGGTTTGACTGAGCTTTCGGGCTACAAGCTGAGTAAGAGAAGCCAACAGGATGGAGTTTGATCCTAATTAACCATGTTAACTAACAGTGCACAAGTGTGCCAGGCCAAGCTACACGTGCACGGCAGCTCTGACCAGTTCTTTAGCAACTTGTAAAACACAGGTGGTACCACCAGTGGGTTCACAGGCTATTTAAAGGGATAATATCATATTCCTGAATACTGTATTATTCTTTCATCCTTCTCTGAAAGGTGGAGAGCAGTCTCTCCTTACAGTGATGGAGTCTACTCAGTGATGGGGCCTGACCAGCTATGAGTTGGAGGTGGAAGATGGACCAAAAGCCCATCCCCATCCCTCTGTTATGCATCTTCCCTGCCTATTTTCTCAAAAGCTGCTGGACCTACCCATGAGGCTCAGGCGACTACCTCTGTTTTTCCCTGGTGAGCTGAGTAAATCAAGGGCAGCAGGTCCATGTATTTCCGTAGCCTGAGAAATGAGTTGGAGAGATCCCTCCCGCTCAGGAAATCTCTCTGTGGGGACATGGTGTCTGGCTAGCCAGTACCGCAATCAATGGGAAACCCAGCCTTTCAGATTAAAATGAAAAAGAATATTGAAGATCTGCTGCACCGGCAAAAGCAACAGAGGAAGAGATGAAATTCGTTAAATGAGACATTAATTATGAATTACCATATCCCCTTGGCACCAGGAGTCTAAATGAAAATGCAGGCTGGAGCTACCCATCACCTCTGGAGGTCTGGGTCCGGGTCCTGGCTCTGCCACGGCCCCCGCTGTGTGACCGTGGGAAAGCCGCTTCGTCCCTTTGCCCGCTAACTCCCCACCTGTAAAGCAATACGGGTAATTAGGTTCCCTTTCTACTTTCCCCTCCGTGGCTGTCTTGTCTGTTTAGATGGCATTGTAAACCCTGCGGGGAAGGGGCTGTCTCTTGTTTCCTGGTGTATGGTGCCAAGTCCAATTCTGTCTCAATGTCTTTTGGGCATTATGACAATATAAACAGTTTAAATGATGACCTTTTCCAAGAATAAAGCTTGAGGATACAATACATTTCCCGAAAGCCAAGCTTTTGTTGGAAATCTCTCCAGGGACAGTATAAAAATGTCTTCCCCAATTGAAGACATCTTTAGAATAGGGGGAAAATATCAGCCATAAAACATAAATATAATTCATCCACACTGGGGGATAAAACCAAGGTTATACAGTACAAACACAAAGTGCCCAGCCAGTGCTGCTGGAAGCTTGTTTCGCATTTCTCTCTCCTTTGATGGTTTATGCTATTGCAGAGGAGTTAAGTGTTAAAGGACATCAAATAATTTTCCCCGGGTGCTGTGTGTCCAGCGTCTGTTTGCCACATCACAATATCTGGTGGCGCAGTAGTTTGGAATTAACTTCTGAGCATGCAAACGCACCGCAATAATCATTGGGAAGCCGCGTGCGTGCTGTGTGCTGACTGCTCTCTCCTTCATCGGAAGCGACTCTAGCAGCAGCCGTGTGTGGCTCTGCGCTGCGGACTCCAGAGGAGACAGCCGACATGATCTGAAGGCATTTGAAATGATGCTCCCAAAATAGATTATTGACATTAATGGGCCACATCAAAGCAAAAAAGGCTTGGAAGAAAGCCCAGATGAAAGAAAGCGTGAAAGGTAGAGTGAGATAATGACAGACAGGGAAGGATAAGAGAGGCGGACGGCGGACGACGCATCTGTACCAGGAACCAAGTCAGCTCAACCAAGTGAAATGCAAAGGAGGGATAGAGGCGGCACAAGCTACTACAGACAATATTTGGCTCAGAGATGGGAAATCATTAGCGTCTCGGTTGTTGCGTTGCACCTGCCACGCTCAGCCTGGGGGACTGGAGGGCAGTTGGTAAAACTTCTGATTAGTACACAATCCATAGTTTGTCTTGGAAATAACCTGTGTTCTTCTATTAAAAGGTACCTCTCGCCCTGCTGTCCAGGGACTGACAGGTATCCTATCCATCACCAGCGTGCTGGGGCTCAGGACAGACCACAGCCCTGTGCCTTCGGAGTGAACTTCAAATGCCTGGGGAGGCAGCCAGTATGGGAAGTGTCTAAGTGTCACTGAAACCCCAGGCAGACAAGAGTCTTTGGGTCAATCTGATCTCTTTCATCAGACCAACTCTTCTTTGCAAGCTTTTTTCCAACTACTTGAGTTGGTGTCATGAAAGAGAGCAGATCCACCCAAAGACCCTTGTCTGCCTGTGTCCTTAGACCAACACAACTACGACGTATGCCACTGAAACCCTAGGGCACTCATGAAGGTTAGGGGGCCCTCGGCTCCTGAGTCTATTCAGAGCTCCATCTCTCTTACTTCACTTGGTGATGATGGTGACGATGCTAGAAACAGACTTTGCTACATGTGGGGCTGGATCCTCAGCCACACCAGAGCCCTGCATAGGTGCAGCGATGGAGAATGGGCAGCCCTGAGCTCTGTGCCCCCGGCACACCCCATCCATCCTTAACATGGCTGGGGGCTAAGAGGCAACTCTTTGCCCTTGACAGCTTTATAGGAGCAAAGCTTTCCTTACCACGAGGGAGATCTTCCCAGCCATCTGGCCAGCTCAGGCAGGGCATGGCGTACCTCGGTCTGTGACTTTGGAGCTGACAGTAAAACAGAAATAATAGGGCCAGTGACACTGATGGACAGCCCGTTGATGATAGACAGTCTCTTTGGATCATCTCTCTTTTCCTTTTGAGCTGCATACCTCACCTTTTCAGCAGTGCCAGGCCACCAGTGAGTTGTTATGAATTGAAAGGATGCCAAAGTCAGATCAGGTAGGAAGCCTGTTGTATTTTTAATACCCATGCTCAGTTCCCAGGTGGCAAGGAGGTAGCAAGACCTCCCGCTGGCTCCCCCATGGAAGGAAGGTGTCTGGGCTGGGGCTTGTGGAAATTCCTCAGTGCTCCACCTTTCCAAGATTTCCCCCCGGCTCCAAAACTTAGATTCCTGCCTCATTTCTTAAATCGAGGTTGAGACCAGCTTCCAGCATAGCTGGACTGTGCCCTTCCTTAGATAAAGGATGTTGGCCCGTAACGTTTCAGTGATTCAGTGGCATCAGCCTAGATGGACGGTCTTCCATGCACACCCCCAGTAGTACAAATCTGTGCAGACCCCCTGAAATCAGTGCAACTGGGGTGGCTTGCCGCAGCTGACAAGCCTTGGACCCAAGAGGTGGAAAGGACCTCAGGGCTGTCTTGTCCAGCCCCTGCTATCTGAGAGCTGTGCAGTCCCACAGGGCTTTACAGACCATTACTTGCACAACCATGTGTTTCGCCCCTGAGGGAGACTGATGATAATATTTCCATGTCAGAGACAGGCAAACTGAGGTACAGAGAGTTTAAGTAACTTGCTTGAGACTGTGCTGTGCCACAGCATCCCTGCTCAGGCTGCAAGTCCCTGTCAGGCGGCCTAGGCGTGCAAGCTCTCCAGGTGTTGCACTGGCGAAGGTGGGGGGGAATCCACTGTTTCTCCTGCCCAAAAATGAGCCTCTTAATTCCCATGAAGCCAACAGGGTTGTCAACTGGTTCCTTTCAGCTAGGCTTTATTTTCTCGTCTTCCCTGACTGCTCGCTTTTGACGGTTCTTATTTATCCTTTCCCCGTGGCCAGCAACCTTGGCAGGATGTTCAGTACTGTGTCTCCTGAGGACAGTATTAATTAGACACTAAAATTGTCACCATGCTACCATCTCAGAAATCTTCACAGCCTGTGACCTGCCTTGTCTCCCCGGCACGCTGAGATTCTCTGGAGCAGTTTCCATTATGTCCTGCTTAGGCGGCGCTAACTCCTTGTTTGCCGGCCTCCTGTTAGCGCTGTGTACAAGTCAGCTTCCAAAATACAAAGAGCAGACAGACGGTGCCTCCTTTTGTAAGGGCTGAATATGAGCCCAGCTGCAATCAGTGGGGGCTGCTGGTCCGTATCTCTGAAGATCAAGGTCAGTTGTAGTAGCAATGGCATCTTTCATTTCTTTGCATTAAGGCACAGTGGAGTCTCCCAGGCCTGGACGCAGCTCCACTGTGCAAGGGTCTGTACAAAGACACGAGAAAAAAGATGATCTTTTCTCTAACGAGCTTTTAATCTGGGCCCATCAACCTTGGATTCAGCCACTCGTCTCTTTTAATTAAAACTTGGGTGAGAGTTTCAAAGCTAACTGGGAGATTAAGATACAACTCCCGGCATAATTAACAGCAGTTGTGCGTCTAGACCTTCAGTTTGATTCTGGAAAGCTCAATGTTTAATTATTTGCTTCTGGGTGAATTGCAAATGTCTTGAATCCCAGAGGTATTGGTTGAAGGGTGTTTGTGCCCAAAAGCTCACCGAGTACAATTTTCCCAACTATTTCGCTGGTCTAATAAAAGATATCGCATTTGCCCAAAGAAGCTTGAATTCCTGATTGCTTTGTGTCAAGTTTGAGGAACACCCTGTTTTGTTCCCAGACCAGCTGCCCATTTGGAAAAAAAAGAAAGTAATAAAGCATGGTGCGAGGTAAGAGTTTCACCCCTGTGCCAGGCTGTGCTCAGGGCTCTTTGTATTTGGGAGATGAAGAGAAATGCTTAATTACATTCCAGTTTGAGAATGGATATACGGATGCAATATGTTTCTCACGGCAGCGGGGTTTAGTGTACCCTTATCACGTACCACTCGCAACCCAGGAAATTACTCCACAAATCCAGATTGAGCTTGAGAGCGCACAGCCTTTTTGTGCATCGAGCAGTTTAAGATATGTTTTCCTAACCTCCAGGTTTTTAACCCCTGCTGCTTAGTGCCTGCTGTGCAGCTAAGCAGGAGAGTTGCCCTAAGTTTCTATTCCAGGCTCCACCCAGGGTCTGGCTAGATCAGAACAAGCAAAATCCTTTTCTGATGTTCTCTCCTTCATGCACGCAGGCAGGTTTTGCACACAAAAAAGCATCCCTTTGCTTCTGCTAACAGGAGTGGAACATGCACACCTGTGCCAAACTGCAGGTGTATCAGGAAACACATGGTGTTGATGCACAAAGCGAGCTAGACCTTCATTATCTCAGACAAGCGGAAAGTGTGGTCCAATGTGCATCACCATTTGGTGTAGCCACATATCCAGCTGGGCCACACGTGCCTCTTCAGACTCAACAAGTCTCAGACGTATAAAGACAAAGCCCCCTGTTTTCTCCAGTAAGATGGTGCTGCTGTTTAAGGACTGTTATCCTCCCTCTACTCGCACACTACTGCCATTAGTATTATAAATGGGCTGGGTATATGGAGAAGAAAAGAGAAGAGACCCCCAGGGTAGCAATTACTAGAACTGGATTGTCTAATGCAAGAGGCGGCATTACCCTGGTGTAATTTGATCATAAAATAAATTGCATTGCCCATAAACCTGCTGAATGCTGGATTCCCCCTCACCATTGTTTCCATGCATTCGGAGCCAGGAGGCCTGCAGGGAAATAGCACACACCCAGCTTGCTGCGGCCACGACAGTTTTCAGGCTTCTGGGGAAAATGGTCGTGGAACAGCTGAATATTCATAATGAGATGAAATTCATCTACGGATGTGGTGCCAACACTAACCTCTCCCTGCCAGACTGGTAACAGCTATATGGAAGAGCATGCCTACGCTGTTGTGTGCAGGCAAATTCACCGCATAGGGACATGTAGGACCCTGGGGTCCATCAGAATTTGGTACGTGGGACCCTCCTTGGACACCCATTTCCTCTTGTACCAAGGCCAGCAACCAACTCAGCGCATCAGCTGGAGAAAGAAGGAATGAATGATCCTGCCACCTCCAGACAAACGCCTTGCCCCTCTGCTGCCTTCACACTCCAACAAGAGCCATGGCACAAGCCTGGAATGATTTCTTTGAATTCACAAAAGTCATAAGCCATTGTCCTGCTTTGTGGTGCGATCTGCTTCAGCCGCAGCAGGGTCAGTTTTTGGATGGAGAGCACGAGGGGGAAAGGCAGGAGGCAGCACTGTCTCTTCAACAGGCTGTTCTCTTTCTTTGGCAACTATACTAAAGCAATGCCCCAATGCAAAGTTATGGGGTGCTGGGCATTAGTTGAGGACATTAAAGGTCCCGAAGGACTTTTGAAATAAGTCAAGGGCTTGTCCAAACTACCAGGCCCCAGCCAGACTCTGCTCTACTTCCATCTGCATGCCGCGTTCGCCCAGTTCTAGCCTGTGTTCCTGCACAGCGTTGCAAACATCGCGCAGGTGCTAGTCACACCACTTAATGCTCTGCAGTACGGTGCTCACATACGTGTGATGGAAGAACCGGCACAGAACAGAAGAGAATAAGCCCCGCTAAATAGCAGCCACTCTCGGCCCTTAGCCAGCGTGCGTTCCCATGGGTGGGGCACGTCATGATTCCTGTTTGCAAAACACTTGGGGTCCTTCCATTTATTTCCTGCGAAAACACTCCAGAACCGTCAGTTAATGTCATGCCCCATCTCTATGTACCGTTCAGTCTCATGCCCGTAGCACCACCGGTTCTTCCCTCTTTTTTGTCTGCGCTTTCCTTTAACAATCCAAGTAGCGAGGGACTGTGAGAGCTCGCTCTGCTCCGTGTTCCCCTGGCTGCAGCTCTGCTTTGCACTTCCTCCTGTCTCCCTTCCCTTTAAAGTGCAGGGAAGCATGTCTTGAGGCGCTCTTTGTACTCAAGCGCTCTTCAAAGCTCTCTGAAGAATCCCTGGGCTTCAGGCATGGCTTTGAATCACCTTTGGACACTCTGCTGGAGACTCCCACCGAGGCCGTGTTCCCTGCATCTGTTTCACAGGCTGGTTTTGGCTTCTCTTTCACTCATCCTGATCCTTATTACTTTCCCCAGGCAGCCATCCCGGCTACACTTCAAGAGGCAAATAAGTGCACAGTCCCACAGCTGAGAAAAAAGTGCTTCTTACTATATCCCTTGACATGAGCCATGGAGAAAGTTAATAGTCTGGATGCTGCCCCCCGCCCCCCGGAAGTTTGAGGCTTGTTCAGACCTTATCTGAGCCACCTGATTAGCACTTTCAAAGAAGCTTCTTCCCCACCTCTTCTGATTTCAGGATTATTTGAGACCTGGAAATGCAAAGAGAAAGTGGGATGAATGGGCTTCCACTCGCACCAAGAGTTTGAGGGTCCTAAGAAGAATACAAACATCACCTTGTTTGCCCATCTCTTCTCATCCTCCTGCCCTGGTGAGATGTGGTAGGGGACATACAGAAGGCATGGGTTTGCATCTCATGCACCAGGGCATGCAGACAGGCAGCCCCCACAGTGCTCCTTACTTTCCAAAGGGAAGATGACAGAAATGTCCCATGGGAAGCAGCAGCACACAGACAGCATGTACTGGCAGCCTTGGGTGGGGCAGGCATGGGTCCCAAATCAGAACTGCCATCTGCTTTGCTCTCCCTTCATGGCTCGCACCGCTCATCCTCATGGGTCCAAGATCAAGCACATTGCCCTCCTTCTCCATCCTGCAAAATGCCAAGCCCTTTCCCCAAGCCCCACAGAGCACTTGAGCACATACTTGCATCACGTGTGTGCTCATTCCCACTGGTATCAGCAGGACGGGTCCAAGGGAGTATTTGTGGGTCTGAAGTTAAGTCCACCTTGGAAAGCAGAATGCACAGCTCTACAAGAAAGCCGGAGAGGCCCGGTCTGAGTCCTTTCAAAAAGCATGTGTCTTGAAAGCACAGAAAAGGTCTCCCTGCTCTCCAGGCCCTTGAGCTTTGAGGCACATTATTCATATGTTAATGTGCTAAAAGTTATATCTGGGAGACGTGGAAGGGGCTTGAAGCAGCAGGCTCTGCCATTTCCATGAGAGGTGCTACTTCTGCATCTAAGCAAAAATATTTATTGTAGCTCAGCTGAAAAAAAACCATTTGCATCTTTTTTTTAAAGCAAGGAAAATAAAAAAGCAGTAGGAACTACCTTGTCTGGGACAGGCAACAAAGTTGTAACTTAGATTATGTGACACCCCTTGTCCCTTGGGAGCAATGTCAAAAATCACATAAAGCAGCAGCAGTGAGGAAAGCACAGCCAAGAGTGATATAAATCTGAGGAGGGTTGCTGAGGCCACTTCATCAGGAGACGTTTAATTAAAAGCAATCATTGTTGATGAGGTTTTGCGGCAAGTCACAAGTAAGGCTGGTCAAGCACTTGCCAGGAGAGTGAATCCTTGGAAATGAATGCATACATACAAGAAGCAAAGATGACGACAGGTTCAGGACGTTGGACAAGGGCAGCTGCAATTTCAAGAGCACGGATCAGCATCGGCATGCTCCAGAGGAAGGGGTTAAATTGACCAATGCAGTCTTAGGTAGGAACCAGCGTTCAAATTATAAATGAGGTTTTGTCTAAATAAGGGCAGCATGTATTTAAACAGGTCAAGTATTTTAATTAGCCACCTCTGTTTGGGCATTCGGATTGATCAGGGGATTTTTTTCCTGTTCCCCGATCGGAAGGATCTGCTTTAGGAAGAAAGGAAAACCTGCCTTGTTTGCATCCTGGAACCAGCCTGGAAACAAAGAAACCCCTTTAAAAACCAAGTAGGGGTTTATTGTGGCAGGAGCTTTACAAACTCTTCAGCCCTATGCAGGCAGCGGTGTCAAGAGGCTTGCATACACCTGGATTCCTTAGGCGTTTAGCACATATTCTGTTCAGCACTGGGGAGGCCACATCTGGAGTCGTGTGTCCCCACTACAGAAAGGTTGTGGATGAGTTGGAGAGAGTCCAGGGGAGGGCAACGAAAATGTTTTGAGGGCTGGAGCACATGACTTATGAGGAGAGGCTGACAGAGCTGGGCTGATTTAGTTTGCAGAAGAGAAGACCAAGGGGGATTGAATAGCAGCCTTCACCTCCCTGCAGTGGGGGGTTGCAAAGAGGATGGAGCTGGGCTGTTCCCAGTGGGGGTAGATGACAGGACAAGGAGCAATGGGCTCAAACTGCATCAAGGGGAGTTTAGGTTAGATACTAGGGAAATTTTTCTCACTGGAAGGGTAGTAAGACACTGGAAGAGGTTACCCAGAGAGATGGTGGAGTCTCCGTCCTTGGAGGTTTTGAAGACCAGGCTTGACAAAGCCTTGGCTGGGATGATGTAGCTGGGACTGGTCCTGCTTGGAGCAGGGGGTGGACGAGATGTGACTCCTGAGGCCCCTTCCAACCCTCATTTTCTATAATGCTGTGATTTCTTCGTTCTTACCCTGCCTCGCTTGGTGATGGGCCCTGCCCCGATCAGCACACGGACCGCTTCTGCAGAAGATGCAGCAGTTGCGCGTAGTGAGCAAATCAAGAGGCAAAGGGAGGGGAGGGGAGGCAAGCTTGCACAGCGACAGTGCCACTACATGCGGGAAGTGGCTCTTGCACAGCTTGATGGTTTTGATGGCACCAAATCTTTTTCATTAAAGTAAATTAAATCAGCACTCAGTGAATAATGCACAAGCAAGCCCCCCCGGCCTCTGTGATTGCTTTAGTGCAGGCACAAATCCACTTCCATTCTCAGGGCGCTGCGAGCGGAGAGCCTTCGCCAAGTGGCTAAGCCATTTTGGGGACACACGACACATTGTTAGGATGCAGCAAGAGCGACTCCATGCCCTCGCTGCCGTCTGCTTGTTTATTGGAAACGCCTGCGCGTTTCCCGTGGGGAATTCTGTAAATCACTCGTTTTCTAAAATACAGATGAAGACCATTTCAGCAGGCAGGCAATTTCCCAGTCACCCACTTCACTGGAGTGGTTCCTTCTGTAGACCTGGTTTTAATTCCTGGTCTCATTACCTGAAGCATTCTTCTGGTGATGTGCTGACTTCGAAGCTGGTGCTCAGACCCGGCGCAGAAGAGCCCATCAAGGCATTGGGCTTTTCTTAAAGTTGGTGACTGGTTCATATAAATATTCAAACGTCCACCTCGATCCAAAGTAGCCTCTTTAACCCTTCTAATGCCACCGCAGGTTTAAAATGGAGTGCGTTACCTTGTAAGTCCAAGCACAGGGACTTCTTTTTTTTCCAGAAGACCTGACAGCAGCAGTCATCTGGATCTTACGTATGAATGGGAAATAGATGCAGAAAGCGGTTGGCTTTGAGTTCTGTCATTCCCTGTTTGGCTGTGTGCGTGTGCGAGTAAGAGTCACCTCTGCGCCCAGGACCCCTGCAAGGGCCGTGCACTAGTGAAGTCCTCCCAATGCAGTGCTGTGAAGTTCACTCCTAGTGGATAAATAGTTGTGGGATTTGAGGCCGCTAGAAATCTTAACACACCCGTAAGAGCCATGCTTACTCATTCTGGTTCCAAATTGCGTTGCAAGTTTTCACTGCTTCGGCTTCATTTTCATTTTAGGAAGAACTGAGTATCTGCTACAATAATGGAAACCTTTTAAGTTGAAACGCAAGCATTAATTTTTAAAAATTCTATTTTTATTGATGAGAATCAATAAAAAGCACTTTAAAAAACACGGGACTTTTTTGTTCCCTTTCCAGCGTTCCCTTCTGCAGCATTTAATTGCTGCATGGGCAGATATATATCTCTGGGAAGAGCTTAGCACATCTCCTGTTCATTCTGAGCAGTATCTACAGGGTTATTCAAAGCCTGCTGGAGGCATTCCTCTTCTCCGCTCACAGAGCTCCTGATGCTCTCTGGAAAGCATGGGAAGAAGTCTTGCTTATTTATAAATCGGCAACTTTCAAAGTACTCAGAAGAACAATAAAATCTTGTACATAAAAGTCAATCCAGTCTGCAGCAACAGTCTGTAGGTAGGAATCAGAAATGAGCTGTCAACAAAAAGCATCTCTCTAGCTTGTAAGTGCTGGCATAGTTTATTCCCAGCCTCAGCTTGCTATAATCTTGCTTCCCCCATCTTAAACCCAGAGAGAGGGAAGTTTAATTATTTAAGGAATATTTTGCTGATTAACATAAAAGACCTATTGTGGCCCCAGAGCCCATGAATCATTCTGTAATTGTTGGTCCAATAAAAGTTCTCTTGTGCTCTGCTTCTGCACTTGCTCCTAACAAGCAATGTAGGTGTACAGCTTTTGTCCATAACAGTAGCCGGAGGCACTCACTGAGGCCATTAGCATAAGCAAAGTCACTCGTGTGTAAATGTTTGCAGCAGCATCCTCACGGCTTTTATCCTCTAGGCAGGGAGCTCAAAAAGGGAGGAGGAGGAGGAGGAGGAGAAGTTTTTACTTCTGCAAACAGTTTTGAACTGACCTCGGTATTAAAAAACATGCTAGCAAACAGCTTGCATTGATCTCTTGTGAAGCAAATCTCAGATTCCTGTTTCAAGCTCTCCTGAGAATCCCTTTACAGCCTCCTCCTGGGCTTCATGGTTAATCACATTGTCTTCCCTCTTCGCCCCCTGTTCTGCAAAAGTAAATATTCCAGGTCATACATACTTGTGTTGTCTTTAAGGATGTTCATGTGCCTCAAAGCACTTTCCTTCTCAAAGGCCGTGGTACCTCGTGGAAGTAGTGCCCATTACCCTCAGGCAAAGAGCTGGCCAGTGGGATTGTTGGCTGCATGAAATAATGTGTTGGGGAGGAATATGAGAGGCAAGGGTTTTTGTGGGTGGTGTCTTTTATCGGATCAACAGCATGGGTGGGATAGACTTAGCCATGCTTGAAAATGCAGTGCATTCTTCGTCAGGCCCGAGGAAAAAATTAGTAATAGCAGAAGAGGGAGAGGGCAGAGAGAGACCCAAAGCTCCTTGGTAGGCTCAGGCATTATTAACTCTTGGGCTGGGATCCCAGCTTCATGGAAGCCAACAGGAGTTTTCCCACGGGCATCAGCGGAGGAAGCGTTTTGTCCTTTGTACTGATGCTCCCCTGCGCTCATGCTGCATGCCGGGATCCTGTCCTTGGGTGGGGATGCTCCTCAAGTTATTGGGTATCTCTTGCCCTGTTCGACACCTGATGCCTGTTGTCTTTCTACACGGATCAGCCCTGCACCTTCCTTTGTCCTGGGGGCTGCGGGCTTGTAGAGGCCTGGGACTCTGAAGATGTGCATTTTACTCCTGCCACCAGCCCTCACCGCTTCTCCTCTGAGTGCCTCAAAAGAGGGCTATGTACCTGCTTTTTTGGAGTCCTTGGAGGGCTGAAAGGTGCTGTGTGATGTCTAAGAAGTATTACAAAGACAAGGTTCGCAGTGGCGCTATGGGAGCACGAAGGCTTGGAAAACCCCACTTCTGACTGACGACCCTAACCCTACAACTTGTGCCTCCTGGTGCCAGCTTGTTTTCTGCTATGGGCAACCGGAGACGTTTTGCGCTGGTGACAGAAAAGCACTGAACTGGAAAACTGGAGGGGTATGCATTCATAGGAACCAGTGGAGCAACTGGTCTAGACCTCCAGTCTGTTCTGCTGCAGAATCTGGATTCCTGACATGGAAGAAGAAAACTGTTCTCCTCCCAGACGGCGGGAGAGAATCTGGCCACGGCATCACGGAGGAGAAACTGGGCTTGGTTGAAACGGGGAAAGCGGGCAAGAAACTAAGTTTTAGTTAGAGCCTCTGCTGTAACTTTTCCATCAGCGCTTCGTCTTCCCCTGGCTCACCTCTGCTTTTATTTCAGCTTGTCATAGCTCCTATTATAAGCTGTCAGAGATGAAAGAGCCTCAGAACAGTTTGGACCAGCGGTACAATGGCTCATTTGAATGAAAATAGCAATAAACTATTAACTTTAACATGAAGGCACATTCATATTGCAGGAATGAAGGAGCAGTTTAAAAGAGGATCTGGATATTCTCATGTAGGTGCCTGAAAGGTCAGGTTTCTCTCTCTCTATTACTAAAGAAATCATGATTTCAAATTTACTTTAAAAACCGTGAAGAAATGCAGGTGGAATCCAAATGAGACTCGCAAGCCAGGTGCATTTCCTGGGCTTCGTCTGCAGAGGCGCGCCATCAACAAGAGGCAATTTAAAGGCTCCCCTTATGTGTCGAGTAATACAATTGAGCTGTCCCTGCTGTGATGATAAATAGGACATGCAGGGATGTCAATCCAGGCCTCTTAGAGCTGTACCGCTCTGCACAATCCCTGAGTTGCCCGAGTCTGCACGGAGCGGAGCAGCTCTGGACACAACCATTGACCCTCTGCTGAAGTCCCCTCCAGGCCTTCGTCCGCTTGCTGTTCTCCGAGAGCACCCAGCACGTGCCAGTGAGACCAGGCCCTGCTCAAAATGCCTCTGCTGCTGACAATTTGGTTTAAACAAGGAGGGGGAGAGGGGTACTGCTATAGGACCCCATGATCCAGGTTAACTTGAACCCCCACATCTCCTCCATGCAAGACTGTAGACTCTTCTGGTGGCTCTCATCATTGCTGCTGCTGAAGGGGTACCACTGTGCAGGAACTAATCCAGGATCCCCAGGGCCAGCGCAGGAGCTCAAGAGCCATTTGACTTTATAGCCCAGTGGTTAAGGCATTCCCTGGGATGCGAGGAGTCCTGGGGTCTGATCCTTGCTTCCAGGACATGCATTTTTGTGAACCCAGTTGCCTGCTTTCATCCCCGGGCATCTTTGAATATATGGCAGGAAGGCACTACGGGAAACAGGGCTCTGAAATCACGGAGGGGTTTGGAAATGCTGCCCAGGCTGGTTCATGCACCAGGAACGAGTGCAAGGAACTAACTTTGGAGAGTCTCTGTTGACACTTCAGCATCTTTCTTCCTCATTTTTTTTCCTGTTGGCAGATGTGAAGTGCACAGAAATAGAAGGCAATAATTCCCCTCTTGGTTATACACTCAGTGTGTTTGTAATCTTATTGTCTGTGCTGGAGGAAGAGGCGGGGATGGAGTCCTAATCTTGTTTGCTCTGTTTTTGTGTTGTCGGGGAACGCATAAAATAACATTTTTCACTCATCAGTGCTGTTGGCTGATAGAAAAAGGAGCCGGTGTTGTGGCTGAGTGATCAGGACAGGTGTTTTTGTTTAATATTACAGATGATATTTAATTTTCTGATGTATCTATCCACAAGGGTGGAACTTGCTGATGAATTCTGGAAGTCTTGCAAACTCAAACTTTGTATCTTACGAAGTTTACTGCTCTCTGCCTTAAAAGCCGTGGGCATAATTCTTTTAACAGGTTGCACAAACAGCTCCATATATAATTTGCAGGCAAAATATTGGCATCTGCCACGCACAATTTGCTTCTTTCTGTGAACAGTGACAGTGAAGGAGCATGCATGTTGGGTGCACAAAGTGTGCACACAATTTCTTGCTTCCTGGCAGGTGAGTTGTTTGCCACCAATCCATTCTCAAATCTCCCATCTTGCATTGCCTGCCTGGCTTCTGAAAGTGAAAACCATACAAAACTCACCGGCTCGTGCTCCAGTTATAGAACCAGCATGCACAAAATGGGCATACAATTGTGGGCACATCATTTTTAATGAATAAGGTTTTATACTTTGGCATTTAGCAAAAATGATTGAGTTTCTCTTAAAGAGGTGGAGAGTGGTCCTTTCAGAAGGGATTCTTCCACCATCTTATCCCATTTCTTCTGCATTTCTTACCCGTTTTTTTATTAATCCTTCTAAAGGCATTCGCTCTGAAACGTTCTCTTTGTTCCTTGCACATCTCATCTGCACCTGCTGCTTGTTCCCCACCTGAAGTCACAAATCCTGCCTTTGTGACCTCACCCGTGTCGCCACAGCAACCACTTGGTTTTTGTTCCGATAGCCTTTCTGGCCCGGCCCCCCACTTTGTGTCATCCCGTCGAGGGGCTTTGATTCTCATGAAAGCTGCGAGCTGCTGTGATCTTGCCAATCCTGGCTTCGTCCCCTCACCGCGCGCTGATTCAAGCTGTCTTTAAACCTGAACGCCCAAAACTAAACAAAGTGAATCCGTCTTATTAGCCCCTGCATTGATTAAATCGACATCAATCCCATTTTCTTTCCTTCCTTCCTTTCTCTCTCTCTCTCCAAGTTCCCAATGGGATCTTTGTTCATATCCTTGGCAACACTTAAAACATGTTGCCAGAATATAGGCATGAAATTCCAGGTTGCAAACCAATGGCAAAGGAATATGCAATAAATTAGAGAGTTATTAAGAGTATTAAATAAGACTAAATGAGCAATGGCAGAGCTGAAAGGAGATTTAGCTAAGGGTACAAACAAAAGCCTGGTCCTGCTTTAGGTACTCAATATCTTCTATATCGACTGAAGTCAAAGGAAGTTAAGACTGCTCCTTGCTTTCCAAGGCCAGGAAGTGTCTGACCTTATCTCAAGGCATGTGCATGTTCCCTGGTAACTGAAAACATGACAAATTGCCAAACACCTACCCACAAACACATGTATTTTTATTTCAGGTGAAAAAACCTGCATACTCACCAATGGAGATATTATTCCCTCACCCCCTTTCTCTGCCAATATCATCAGTTGATACTGGGACTTAGATCTCATTTCTTGCAATATCTGATTTTTATGGAAGGAAAAAGTTCTATGAAACACATTGGGAGTGAGGAAGACCCAGGGACTATATATACACTGTGTCTATGTGTGTAAATATAAACATATATATATATACACACACACACACACCCTGGGCACTAGGGTACTACATAATAGTACTACTCATAGTAAGGTATATGGTGCTATATATACCAGGGACCTACAGGGTATTAGGGTAGGTATTACTATGGGGCCTATAAGGTATAATACCATCGGGTATACTTGTATATATATACCTAATAGTATACTATCTCAGTATAGTACAGTATACTATAGGGTATATGGTACCCATAGTACCCTACCCAGCAGACAGGTAGACGCTAGATACAACTGTGTACCAATGGATGGGTTCTGGGCAGAGGAACTGGGGAGAACTGCAAGTCCCTGAAGAGAGGAAATTATCCTGGTAAAGTAAGAAAGCATCAGGAGAGGAATGCAGCAGAGTGGAGGGCTGTCTATCCCTAGGAGGTTTGTGGAAGATAATAATGGCTTGTCAGGTGTCTTTTGAGGGTAGGCAACTTAACTAGGCATGTGAAGTTGTGAGAGGGGGAGAGGGTTGGTGTCTGGTGCAACCTCAGTAGGAACTGGGATCCTCACAGCCACAACTCAGTGAGCAAGGGACACGCTACCTGTGTCACATGTATCTTGTGCTCCTTGTAACGGGGCTGATTATCCATGTATTAATCCCTAATTTAATAACTCATGAAAATGAATATATGTACCACAGGGGTCTTTCAGGTTGGCTCTGTTGTCAAATAAATCGTATTGAAAACCCAATTAGAAACAAAGAAGTGTTCTCCGAGCTCCATGAAAGCAGGGCAGGGGCAGAACATGTTCAAACCCACTTGCCAGGCAACCTCCGAGATTACACATGGTCAAGTAGGATTAGCTGCTGCACATCCATACTTATGCCAATGTGGAGGTAGAGCAGTTTGGACTTATGACAGCCCCCAAGAGAAATACTCCTTCAGGGTGACAGACAGCACGTTTATGCTGATCAAGGCATGTTCTGATATTCATTTGGTTATTCTCTTTTGCTGTACGCTGCCTACGCCGTGAATTTGGAGGGTTAGAAATACTTGTGTTGTATTTATAGGGATGCTGCCAAGTCGCATAACCCTAATGCGTCTTCCGATAGACTTCTCCCAAATGTTTTTTGTGGGTATGAGGTGTACCAGACACCCCAGAGCATTCTACTAAGGAGTGGGAGATACAGAAGTTGATCGTGATGATATGAGATGAGCAAAATGCAGCAATTAAGAAAGGTAAATTAGGTTGCAACTATCACTGCGGTTGAGTACAGGTAAAAGGAAATGGGTATAATCCATATGCTGGCTTCCTAGCTGCATCCCTTTAGAGATTAGTGCTCTGCCAGGCATGTTTTAGGGGAAAATCAGATGACTTTTTTGGTCCCTTTGAATACCAGCACACTAGTGCCTCCTAAAACAGTCTACCTTGGTGATGCCTCATACACATACACATATACAGACTGCTCTAGGAAGAGTTCATGTGTTTCTTCCAGGGATAATATATAGAAGGAAGAGTGATTAAACTCACAAGAGTTCAAACCCCTGGAAGTGGATAATGGAAAGCCTCCAAGTCCCTAAAAGATTTACAATCTTATTCATCTTTGATATGATATTAATAACCTCACGGATACTGTGCAAACATCATTTAAACTCAGTGCTGCATTCAGAGGAGTTGGAGGGAAAGATGGCAAGAAGCTTCTACTTATATACAAGTTGCAATGTTTAAAGCCTCCGGGCACAGCTTAGTGGATTACTTCTACAGCAGGCAATTTCCATACATGCAATCATAGATCCATATCCCCAAAACAGGTGCTGACAGCCCAGCTGCCCAGTGTGAAGAATCACATTTGAACAGAACTCATTAATAAGTTGTTGTTACTGCCTCAAGTTCTCGGGCAACTTCTAGGTCTGGAAGCTGTAATTTATCTCAGTCCATGGATTTCGCTGTAGCAATCATCTAAATCAATGCAGAAGTGGCGTTGAATATGATGTAGTGTCAGTGTTTACCTTGCAGTTTGAGTTGGATTTTTTTTTTGATTTCTCAAGATGAAGCAGTTATGTTGTGAAGTCTGAGGGCAGAGGTTGGTGCTAAATTGCTTCTCTCTGTCTCTGTTTTGCATTGCCCCATGGGACTTGTCAGCTATATCCCTGATGATCACTCACTCCATTTTAATTTGGTCAGTGAAACCTTAGCTATTCCCCTGGCACAATTAATCAATCAGTCAATCACAGGCCTTAAGGACTTTGTATTATAAAGAAGTGCCTTGTGCCAAGCAGACTCCCTGGTGCAGATTCCCCGAGTGATATTTCTAACTTGCGTATCACTGGCTGCTGCTTTGGGTTGCAACAGATGAAAACTCAAGGAGCAAGAGGGCACAAGAAAGTTGTGCTGATGGCTTTTGCGCAGCATCCTCACCCCTGCGCCGTCATCCCGGTGACCCAGCTGCCACGGAAGACCAGTCCAAGAGACGATGGGCTGGGAGCGATCAGGCGGACGTGGCCGGTGAAGAGTGGCGCACTGAACCCGCTCATGTAGGTAGGGGAAGGGCAGGTAGGTTGTCACGCTGCAGCCTAGATCCATTCGCCATCTGGGTCATCTTCACTTTGCCTCTAACAACAAATAGCTTTTTCCTGACGATAGCAGTGTGACTGCCGAGGTGACTACCAACTGCTACTGAAGTGTGCCAGCTGCTCGAGTTGCTTCTCACTGATTTTGCAGTATATCATCTAAAACATATATTAAAGATTCATGCGTCCAAAGGCAGCCTGGACTCCAAAGAAGAATGTTCCAAACCAAATTAGTTGCTCCAATAAAACTTACTTCACAGCATGCAATTTATAGCAGGCCACTTGGACTTTAATATTTAATCTATGAAACCTGCCGAGCTCACGGTTAACCTAAATTTCTGGAACAGCCAAGTGTCACGGTCCTGAAGACCCATTAAATCTTTCATGCTCCTTTTTCAGCTTCTCCCTGACCTACTGTATCACAAGAGCAAAAGCTTGGGGTTTAGCAGTGAATAATCCTCAGATGTTGGTGTTTGGGAGTTGGAGGCAGGAAACAAAGCATGACACCTGCTATCTCCTCTCTGAATTTCCCATCTCTGGTAGCCCTGAAAAAGCTTGAGTTGAGATGAGAGGGGGAGAAACCTGGGGGGTCATACTAATAAGCCATTAAGACTTTCTGCTGCACCGGTGGGAGGAAGCCCTGGTGATGCTCTACAAGAAGGGTATCCTGTGCCTGTCACTGCCGTGCCCCCTCATATGGAGATATAACGCGGAGCCGAGCAGCTCCTGAGAAGCCAGAACAAAGTGGGAGGTGGTGAAGTAGCCCAAGCCGGATTGTGTAGAGTCGCAGGGTGTGGGAAGCCCAGTGCGCCCGTGTCCCAACGTGTCCTGTGCATCTTTCTCCTAGATGCAGTTCACAACCAACTGTTTGCTAAGCCACACGTGTGGCATTTTCAACAGATGCACGAACAAGTGTCCTCTGTGCCCATCCCAGGCAACAGCTCGTGGGAACTGATGCTCAGACGCAGGAGGGTCATTTGCATCAGACTGTTTTGCATTTCAGATTGGTCTTCGGGCTTGTTTCATCTCAAGACACAACTTTCCGACACCACCCTCTTCCCCAAGCGGCAGCTAAGTTTGGTCCTTCCTAGTGAAGGAGCAGGCTTGTAAACTCAGTGCCGTCCCTGTTGTGTCATCTGTCTGCTGGGCAAACTAGAGAGGGATGGAAAAGGATGTTTGTCAAGGGTGTCGCCAATCATTTAGTGGAGTATAGACATAGAAGATAACAGTCTCCAAGTATATCGAGTGCCCCCTCTCACTCAGGTGTCCCAGGTAGGGTTGTGTTACACAGGTGTGGGGTTCAAACACAACACCCGCCTCACAGGGAAGTTTGGTGCAACGCATTGTATTAGTACAAGATTAGACTTTAAGAAGCAATGTTGCAGGTCTTCTGTAGATGGACTTGACTATACTGCTACTAACAGCACATAAAAGGGGGGGGCGGGCTGGCCATGTAAGTAGAAGTACCTCTAGCAGGAAGGTTTGACTGAGTTTTCCTTCCAGCACTGGTCCCTGCTAACCTCCTCCTCTAAATAAAGAGCTGGTAGAGGGAGAAAAAATATCCCCCCTCCTTTTCTGCTTCTAGAGTTCGGCAAATGTAATATAATATTTGACTGCAGGTTATAATCACAGTGACATGAAAATAACCGGGAGCAGCTGGGTTGTACCGTGCTACGGGGCAGTAGTTTGCCTTGTCTATAAAACAGTCAAAAGGTAAGTCCCGAGGAGTAATTAGAGCTATCCAGAGCACAATGGTGCTGCTCCGCAGGAGCGGAGTGGGCTAGCTGCAGTGCTGTTCCCTTCTGGTCCGCCGTGCCAATTCTCTGATTAATAACATCCCAGGCCACTCAATGCATTATTGATTCGGAACTCAATAAAGGAGCTGGCGGCTGCTGGCAAGGCCACATCATTTTTTTTCCTTTAAAAATAAAAGGCAACAACACATTTTTCTGGTCGTTTAACGTGGTGCAGGAGCCCCTTCGCGGAGCTGGTTTTCCTGTCTGGGAGCGCACGTTCGGATGCACCGGGGCTGGTCGTGACATAAGGGGCCGCTGGCACGCAGCCGCCTGGCTCTGCCACCTTCCCCAGCAGCGCGCAGATGAAATCATCAGAGCATTTGAATAGAGTCACAGGCAGGATCGAGACCTCACCTTGGGCACGGGGCAAAAACCTCTCGTGAGTCATAATGTTGTTATACCTGGTTGCCACAATGACGCTGCTGAAGAGAAAAAAATAAGTGGGATTCAATGCCCTTCTCTTTGTTATTTTGGATGCATTAATTACGGCCTACGACGTTGTAGGGGTTCGGGGTTTCTTTTTCTTTTTTGTCCAAGACCTTGTGGAGGTGGTTTCATGCTTAGAAATTCAGGCCTTTTGGGAAGCAACGGTGGCAGTGGGAGAAGCTGCGGTGTCACAAGAGATAAGGGCTTGAAACCCAAGGAGCTAAGGGGCAAATGAAGGTTCAGCTGTCCCATCCTCTTTGCTTTTGTTCACGCCTAGTGAGCTGCATGGAAAGGGAGCAACAGCCTCACAGACTGGAGAACAAGGCCAAGCGTGACTCTCCTGAGGATACAAAACCAGGAGGAAAGAGCCTCAGTTACACCGAGATTGTGGGTGCTTGGGGACAAAAGCATCCCTGGTACACACCTCCCACAATGAAGTGCCGAGCTGTGCATGTGGATGCTAGGCTAGATCTGCACGCGTGTGTGTGATAAAGCTCGTAAGGCTTTAATACAAAAGGCAACACACACAAAAACCCACATAGTTTTGTAAAACATTTTTGCAAGGTCACTTTTAAGAGAACAGTATTTTTTTGCTTCAGTTAGCAACCGCATGCAAATGCAGGGGCCTGGATGCCCTGAAGGCCTCAAGCAGCAATATGTTCCTATATTCCTGGCAGGAATGATGCATGATCTCCCCGTCTGTATGCATGCAGCCGGTGTGACAGAGCAGGTATGGGGGACTTGTGGAGGGGAGATTCACAGCTGTCTTGCAGGCAGAAGAGCAGCTCAGCTTCCCATCCTCCTGCACAACACCCAATGCTGCATTTTTAGTCTCCTGAGATCCATAGTTAGTGGCTGGGGTGTCGGTTGTAGCCATGCTGGCAGACAAGTTTCTTTGGGTAGATGTGATATCTTTTATTAGACCAACTAAATAGTTGGGAAAAATTTTCTTTGCAATCTTTCAGGCACAAGCACCATTCTTCAGACATAGGGAGAGTCTGCTGCTCTCCGAGGTGGAATAGGAGCCAATATGCAAAATGTAGGTGGTTTGCATTTCTGTGCCCATCATCGCCAGACTGGATGTTCCTCTGTGACTGTTGAGATGAACCATTGACTCTCCAAGTTGGGATAGCTTCTGTGCAGAGATTACACTGAAGATAGTAGCTTGGGGTGCCAGGGGAATATCAAGTTCAATGATATGTCATGACACTCACCTGGTACTTTTCTACTTTAAATAAAAAAGGTCCAAATAATGATGTAGAAGGGTCAGATGAACATTTTTATGGACTTGGTTCGTATCAGCGACGACAACCTTCTCCTGAAGACAATACAGTAGAGGAAGAAGAATAACATGGAGTCTTTTCTGAACTGAGCATTTAAACAATGCTCAAAGTCTTCCCCAAGGATAGTTTGTTGGGACGTCCAGGAAATCTAGTCCCAAGAAACAGGGATTACATGAGAAACCCTTGGAGTATCTGCAGTCCCCACTCATCCCAGCTCCCTCTGAACAAGAGAT
>NW_005842619.1:840741-877314 GCF_000455745.1 Alligator sinensis | reverse complement strand
GAAAGAGTGATAAAAACACCCAGGTATTTAAGTGGGTGATGAAGGAAGAGAATCAGTAAGCAAAAGATGTCTGAAAAGAAAAGGGGAGTCTATAAAAGGGAGTGAAAGGCAGCTAAGTACAGGTAGAGGAGCTAGAGACAGATAACGCTTTCATCTGGAGGGACTATTTCAGCAAACACTGATGGGCTCAGTGAACATGAAGTGCTTGTAGTAGGCAGAACGGATGCAGAAGGGAGAACAAGTGACTCACTTCATCCACGCACCCATTTATGCATGGGGCATGGAGACAAGGTCAAGAGCAATCCAGAGAAAGAGCGTATGTACAAGAGCTGGTTTAAAATTATCCATCACAACTGGTTTTATATGCAACACCTGATTTCCAAGTCAACAGAATTTCCCTGAAGGAATATCAGCTCGCTTGCTTTTCTTTTCTTTTCCTTTTTTTGGACAAAAGGTCTACATTTTCCAGACATTTCTTACCCAGCATTACCTGTACTGGCTACATTTTACTCGGAGAATAGATGTCTGTGCATGTTGTACAGAAGCACTCCCACCTCGTGTGGCTTGTGGCACAAAAGCTAAGTGGTCTGCTTAATGCGGCTCTCTCCACCAAATTCTTCCTGTTTTGGTGGGACAGTGATTTCAAATGATTTCTCGATGACTGCTCTGTAAGGCTAACAGGAATGCAGGTGTGTGTGGGGAGGGGGGGCTTTACTTTTTTTCCATCCCTTTTTGTTCCTAAGGGTTGTGGCTGAACTAAAGACTTGTCCTCAAATGGTAGAGGATAATCTCCTATCCTCCGAGGGTCTCAGTACCGGGCTGCCCCCATCCCTGTGTGGGCCCTTCTGTGCCAAGAAGGGAGTTCAGCCTTGCACTCAGGTTTTCTCAGCGAGAAAGTCTGTTGTCATGGAGATTTCTTATTTAGGATGTCTCCCAATGTGTATAGACAACCTGTGAGCCTGCTTAATGTGCCTGAAACCCGTACTGAGAGTGCTAGCCTATTGCTTGCGCGCTCATGAATGGTTTATTTGCATAGCAGCACTCGTGCAAAAAGCCGGCGGCCTGGAACTGATGAGGAAAGTTGTTTTAATTTGTGCAAAATGGGTCAACAAAAATTGAAATTTTTTTTTGTGAAATTACTCCAATTTTCACCCAAAAAAACCCAACCCCAGACTGAATTTTGTTGTTAACACCTGACAGTTTGAGGGCTGTGACCAAGACCTGAAGAAAACATCTGCAAGCATCCATTTTCTTCATCGACAGTCTGAATTCAATCAAAACGTTGGCCATTTCTACTTCTTCCCTCTAATCCCACAGACACTGGACAGCTTTTCTACAGTGCCAGGCCATGCCAACCACTGCTTTGCTTCCTCTCTTTTTGCCACCTTGGGCCTTTTCCAAATCCCAGCACAATCCTTCCCTCCATAGCACACTTCAGATTTACAACAGACTCTAAGCCAGGGCGCTGCCAAGAAAGCACACGACCTCTCCACAGAGCCACAGCCCAGCCCTTAGCAGAGCCACACAGGATCACAGACTTAGAAAATGAAGGCTGGAAGGGATGTCAGGAGGTCACATCTAGTCCCACCCCTGCTCCAAGCAGGACCAGCCCCAACTACATCACCCCAGACAAGGCTTGGTCTACCTGGGACTTAAAAACCTCCAAGGATGGAGGCTCCACCACCTCTCTGGGTAACTCATTTCAATGCTTCACCACCTTCCGGATGAGAGAGTTTTTCCTAATATCCAACCTCAACTTCCCTTGCTGCAACCATTGCTCAAATCCTTAGCAGGCTCCAGTTTCTGTACCCTAAGCCAGTGCTTCTTTCTTCGAAGAAACAGTAGGGATGTCCGGTCACTCCTTACAGTCCCTGGAGTTTCTCTTCTCTTGCTTTGCAATTTTGGTAACCCCTAGTCCTTTTTGATCTCCTCCAGGGCATGTAGCTCCCAGCTGGGCTGTCTGAAGGCCTGGCTCTTCTGGACAGCTCCTGCCATCCCTCTCCAGATGCTCAATACCATCCCCTTTGCCTTTCCCTCCTCAGAGGCTATCTCAGAGCCAGGAGCCTTCTGGGCTGGCATGCTCCGACTGCCCGGGTCAGCATCCAGCCCATACTCCGGGGCATAGGAAATGACACAAGGACTCCCACTATTGTTTCTCCCAGTACTGTTTGTGCAAAAGTAGAAGTGGATATGCTAACAGAGCCAGTGCAGCTGATGGGAACTTGGGGAGAGAGAAAAATCTAAATATGTTAATTAGTTCCACCAATACAGAGGAAAGCAATGCAATTAAATAGTTCACCTCTAAAGAGGTTTGTGTCGTGTCCTCCAGATTTGACTCATCAGCACGAACAAAAGGCAATTTCTTACACCAGTGATTTGGCGGGTTTGGGTGGATTGTCGGGGGGAGAAAGAGAGAGAGAAACAGAGAGAGGAGAAAATCCTCGCCAAGTTTGAGCCGGCATAGCCTGGGACTGGCAGGCAATGAGTGAGTCTGAGGCAGGCAGCGTCCTTGTTCCAGCATCAGGGAAGAAGGAGAGGTTTATCTCATGGCTACCCAGGCTATTTGCAGTTGAGAAACTCTCTCCAGCTCCCAGTGCACCTTAATGAGAAAAGAAATTTATAACATGGTGGGGAAACCTGCGCAAAGACACTTTTCTGGTGCTGTCAGAGGGCCCGGGGGAGCTACACTTTCCCTGGGCTGACACGTCAATGCAGGTCTGGAAGCATCAGCCCCGGTTGTGTGGAAGGAGAGGAAACTTGGGAAGAGCCAAACACGGACTGTTTCAACACAGTCCAACTGGGATAACGCCACATGGCTCCAGAAATGCCCTTGCTCAGGGGAGGACGTAAATGCAGGCAGCAAGGATTGCAAAGCCCCAGGTGCCTGCCTGGTCCCCCGTTCACATAGCCCACATTGCACCTGCTGCTTTGGCCGGTGCGTTTCAAGAAGCCAGCTGCACGCAGGCTCTGCAAAGTGCGCTGAATTCAACCTGGAATCCGGTCCGGGTGCACGGTGCCGTCCAGCTGCTCTTGCAAACGGCCCCGTGGGGTCTTGAATCCAGCCCAGCCTGTATCAAACGCCTTACAGCGAATGGCAAACACAGGCCCTGGCACGCGGGTATAAATGCGTTATGACTCGATGACTAGGAATGATTAAAATTGTGACAGAAGCAAAAAAAAAAATTAAGAAGATTGTTCTAAAAACAGCCTGCATGTCCTGCCTGGGCTTGAAATAGTCGTGGTGCTGTTCCAGCACTGCCTTGGCCTCCCCAAGTGCTCTAATAAAAGAGAAAACAGGGGGTTATCCATCCAGTCTATTGAGACCTTGAAATTTTCATCTTAATAGGACATGGTGCTTGACAGATTGAGCTCCAGTGAGCAGCTCATTGTACATTCAAAGAAGAGCTCTGAGGCTTATGAAGGCCGTGGAGCCTATTTTTTTCCCTGGTTTGCTGGTTGAGCGGGCTGCCGCTCAGACTGGGTCGGCGTTTTGCAGCACCGGATCCAACAAGAAAGGCTCTAATGTTCCTGCAGCCACTTTGGGTACAGGGCCACCTCGTCCCCAAACATACATTTGCTGGGATAACATCCCGTTTGGATTATAACTTGAGAGGAAAGGCATTGTGGGGAATTGCAGAGCACACCTGTTTAGGGGTGACATGGAAAATAAAGATGTGGGCTGTGTCAAAAGCCTACAAGGAAAGGAGCAGGTATAATCACAGCAGTGGAGACAAATGGCACGGGCAGGACAAATACTTTGTAGGCAGCTGCTGTCAGGGCTGACAACAGCATCGGAGAGCAGGGATGGCTCAGGTCTTGGAGCTTTTCTGGCAATGTAGCACTGTGCTGTTCGGGTCTGTTGGTCCAAATGACGCGGGTGAGCAGGAGCAGAGCCTAACCTGGGCTGTGATCGATGTCGGGAGCGTAACAGCCGTGTGCCCACATGGTTTTCAGTGCCTGGGAGATGCAGCTGCTCCCTGGATTGCAGGCGGCGGGTGGGTCCCTGCGTCCCCATCTAGCCCAGGGAAGGGCCAGAGCGAGAAGAAAGGACTGTTTTTTTCCTCCTGGCTCTATGAGGTGACATCCACCTGTGTGCAGAGGGCGAGGACAATGTCAGGGCGCTATTTAAATCATTCGTTGTCCATTAGCACATGTAAAGAGTCTCTCCTTGCCCTGTTTTCTCACAGCTCCCCTATACTCCCATTGCCCTCTTCAAAACACACCAAGAGTTAAGACATGAGCGGGTCCTAAGCTTTCAGTATTGCACAGAGGTGAATGTCACCCATCTGCACGGACTCTTAGGCTAGGAAAGTCCTTAATTACAAACAAGAGGCAACTCCAGGATCCTGAGGCAGAAGTTTCTCCCGTTCCGGTACCTAATCAGCCACTGAAAAGAACTTCAAATCAATGCTTTGGCAGATGAAATGTTCACAAACCAGCCTAATTTTCAGAGAAGCTGAGCATCCTCAGCTCTCTTTGACTTCCTTTTGAAGTTTGCTTATGCAAAAGAGCTCCTTAACCCCTAGGGAGTGAGTAAAAATTGAACAGCTGCTCAAACCGCTTTGGGGCCAGATGTTGGCGGTACCCCCTGCTGAGAACCCACTGATCTCAGGAGATTGGCACCCGGGGCTCCCAGAGCGGGCCCTTGCTTGGGTTATTTTACTAGAGATGGTTGTGGGGAGGGAGGGGAACCATGCAGGGGAGTTTTCCCTGCAAGGAACAAAGAATTTTTCTTACCGCAATTTCCATGGACAGTTTTGAAACAAAGCATTTTTATTCCTGTTTTCCAAAAAAGAAAGTACCTTGAAATGGAAAGCACCATTTGAAATAAGCCGGCAAGATGGAAAGTCTTGTGCTATTTTGCTTCCACAGGTGTGATCAGCGTGATGCCTCTCACCTTTTTCCTGGACCATCCAGGCTACGATGTCACCCCCACACTAGCATCAGCAGTGAAACACTATTTTGCAGTCAAAACTTTTCTGCCAGGTGTAGGTAGGACTGGAGCTAAAGGGGTGATTTTGAGAAGTGGAACATTTTGAGCTGAACATCAGGAAAAATCTGTCCAAAGGCAAGTGCAAAGAGGGATGAGTCTCCACGGGACAATCTTATCATTTGGGACATTTGCGACTAGACAGATGTTGCAAGTAAGACAAACCAGTGGAAAATGTGCTGAAGGGAAGTATCCAGGCGGGAGATGGAGTGGATGGACCCTAATTGGCTTTTTTATCTCTGTCTTCTCCAAGTCTGTTTATTCCAGATCTCCGAGATGCCCCATGGGTCACGCAGTCCCTAGTCTCTCTCCCTAGCTCATTAAAACTAGTCTAGACTTCTGAACAGGAATAGTCATAGCAAATGTTCCTCAAATTTGAAAGAGAAAAAAAAAATCCTTTCTACTTTGCTGCTTGAAAGTGCATTTCAGATGATGGAGGGAAGGTTTTGATAAATTAAAGGCAAGGATTGATGTTTTGCTTTTAAATTTGTTTTCCTTCTGTACAAAACAGAAGCAAAATACAAATATTGATACTACCCGTAGTCGCTCTGAATTTCAGCCACCCCCGGCGTATGAGTTAGGTAGTCAGTGCGTAGCACATTTATGGAAGCACTTGGACAAAGGGGCCCCAAATCTGTTTTCATTTCTGGCTCTTTAAATGCATAGTAGCCCCATTGCCGTTCCACTTGGGTCCCAGCAGAAAGGGCAGCAGCTCTCCCCTGCCCTGAGCTATTTCTTGATGTGCGATCATAAATCCTTGCCCCACCAGAAGGAAAAGCCTCTCTTGTAACGTGCACCTTTGCAAGAACGAGCGCTGTCCCGAGGGGAAAGCAACTCTTCTTGGGCTGCTGACACTATCGCAGGAAAATGTGCCACCGAGCAAATGGCTTCAGGGCCTCAAGATGCAGAGGTGGAGCCTGCACTTCTGTTTCCAGTGCAGTTGCCCATCCGCTCTGTGTAGGAAAAGAGGCCAAATATACCCTGGAGAAAGTTTACGCAGAAAACTGAGGGAATAAATACTTACCAAAATAGCAAACCCTCACTTCTGATCTGCAGCATAAAGGCTGTGCCCAGCCTGCCACAATCTCCTCTGGGGTGCAGGGTAGCTCAGGCACAGCCATATTTCTATGTGTTTTTTTTTTATTGTTGAAACCCAAGGCTTCACCACTGATAACATTTCCTTATGAGGCTTGCATTAGTACATACCAGGCAAGGAAAGGGAAAGGGTTTCCCTCCTGCATCATTTATACACCACACGGATATCTACATTAAGAGCTGCTTCCAAATGGAAAACGGCACGAAACAAGACCAGCCTATGCGTTGTCTTCGTAAGTCCACAACATCTTCTTAATGATGCCTGTTACATTTGTTTCATCATTAAAGGCTTGCTGGGACTGTTCTGCAATGCTGCGGTGGATGTCTTGATGCATTAAGAGAATGCATTGCAAAGCTGATCACTTTACATTTAACCTAGTGCCCTGGGACAAGATGCATTTTGATGGAGTAGCGTTTTGCTATATTATTTTCTTGACTTCAGAGAATTTTCAAGCTGCTTTAATAGCATTAGAGACTGAAGGCCTCTGCTTATCTGCAGAACATGCACAGCCTTGACAATGTGCCTGCTACCTGCCGAGGCCCTGATTGATGATAGCTGATCAAGAGATGTCTCATGTTCCTGCTCTTCCACTCAACGCTACAAGACCCCGGAAACCCTTTACGTATGGTCCATTTTCCCTATAGGTACCAAGGACTTTCTCACACTTATTCCAATGCAGTCATCTCACTGACGCCAATGGAGTTACTCCAGATTTATTGAGACGGTGCAAGTGGGATCAAGACCCTGCTCCTCTGTCACCGCATAGCATGGGACCTATTGCCCATTGATGTCAGTGGGATGGTTTCCGTGGACTTCACTGGCCAATGAGCGAGCCCGCTGGACTTGGTTGTCACTGGTGATGTATAGACAACAACCTATGTAAAACCAACCCTTGCAGATCTCTCCTCAGCCTGTCCCATTGTCCATCTGTTTTAGGATTGACCGTAACATCTGAATATTTCCAACTGTTGCTTCCTACCAACTCATGTCACCTTCTGCAGGATAGTCATGGATGGCTTTGCATGTCCTGTGACACATGCAAGAAGCTTAGGATCTCTACCAACCAGATGAGAAAGGGGTCTTGGTGAAGGCAGATCATTTCCATGCAGAGATGGGGACAAAACTGAAGGCAGGAAAAATAAAAGGGCATTGGGAGATTTATAGTCAGCTCTTCCCTAATGACGCAGCCGGCCCGTGTTGCTTACAATGTGACTCTCCATAAGGCTCTTCCACGAGCAAGGATAAAGAGAATTTTCAGCTGAAAAATTAAGCCCTGGAGGTGAAAACTTCAAAAGAGCTGAACTCTGGCTGAAGCGAGAGCCATGTGCACGTGTAGGAGCGGAGAAGAGCGAGGGCTGATAACGCACTTCAAAACCTCCCAGCGCTGTGATCAGCTTCCTCCTGCCGCTCCGCTTCCACAGGAGGCCTGTCCTTGGCCAGCTCCAAAACCGTTGGTGCCGACAGGGATTCGATGCAAATGCAACCCTTTGAAATGTTAAAAATGCATTGGGTAAACAGCAGACAGGGATGCAGCCTAGTGTATGGTGGACAGGTTAAATGGGGCCTTTGAAAGCATGCTAACAATTGCTAGATCATCCACACGCAGACTGGAATGCACAAAGACCGGCAGCGAAAGCACACGTTGGGAAGAGTTCGACACTGAAAGTTGGGCTGGATGTTCAGCGGAGATCAGCTGTTTTAGGCAGTGTGCTGAAAGCCTGGTGCTGGCGGTCATCCTGGGAGCACAGAGGGCCCTGAGACGGAGCGACTTGCATTGACTTCTGCCTGCATGGGGTCAGCCCCTTCCATTCCTGCAAAAAAGGTGCTCTTCCCCTGCCATGCTACACTAGCCCGAACACGGCTTTTCTTTTTTTAAGAGCCCGCCGGTTGCAAAGGAAACAAACCATCCCAAACCAGACTGTGCAGCTTTGCAAGGACCAACCTAGAAATGGAAGAGGAAGTGTTGTGTAGATATACCTACGACTGAAAAGGCAATACAGCTGATTTTCCCTATGGTCAGAGGCTGTCTGCATTGCACTGATCGCACAGCCTGGTGTGAGATGATGCTGTTCGTCTGGATGAGACACAAAACAGAATTCCTTGATCATGTGGGATCATTAAAGACTCCCTGGCATATCTTGCAGGAGTTAGTTATCCATGTTATGCCCAGAGTCCTGACTACCCAGTTTGGGTAATTATATTTTATGGACAAAATTCTGCTTTGAGTTATTCTAGTGTAAGTCTGACCTAACTGCACAGACATCAAAGTGTACAGACTGTATGGTAACATTTTGCCTACAGTCCTTAAAATTCACCTGCACTTGCACATGAAGAAGTATTTTCACTTCACGGTGACAGTGTTGTTTCTGGCACCGACTGTAAGTAGGATTCAACCCCAGAAATGGCTGCATTTCAGCTGGGGGTGAGCAATCTTCCTCGAGGACTGACTATACGTACATGTGTTATATTTCAGGGTGAAAAGCAATAACTAATTGTGACGTATTGGTACCAAACTGGATCGGGTACTTCGTTCTCAAACAGGTTTATCAGTGTGAATGAAAGCCAGCTGTGGTTATCGCTGCGCTTCCTAAATCACTGTTTTAGAAGGGCATTCAGTATTCAACGATACTGTCTCTGCAAGAGAAAAGGAGGTGAAATCTCACACAATAGTGTTTAGTATAATTCCACCGCCAAACCAAACAACTGAAAATTGAAAGCTGCTCTCTTTATCAACAAGATTGTATTTTAAAATGTTTCCTCTGGAGTTTCAGCAGGCAGTTACAGAAAATGTCTCTATATTTCTCTGTCTATGCATTGACTGCTGCCATATGCTCATATACACCCAGAGAGGGAAAAGTCTAGCACCCGCTAGAAATAGCGTGAGAACAAGCAGTGCTAAAGTGTGCACACAAACAAGCGGTTGATCACATTCAGTGAAAACGAGGAGACGAGCGAGGCTGCGTGGCGGGTGCGCGGTGTACAATAGCACAGGCCGGGGAAGAAGATGGAGGTGCGGCTCCCAGCTGTGTAGGGCAGATGTTGAAGGAGCAAAAGTCTTGTGGAGAAGTAATGCCTAGTTTGGGGGGCAATTTTGCAATGCTCTTCATTAGTCTTATTCGTATCTCAGATCTGCCAAGAGGCTCCAAGTGAACACAGCGCTCCACTGAGCAAGGCTTTGTGCATGCTCGCAGTGACAGTCCCAAAATACAGTCCAGTGAGGCCAAACCACCACAGGAAGGGGAAGCACCATCATCCCCACATACAGACTGGGAGCAGTAACACAAGAAGCCTACCGGAGAGGAGACAGTACCCCAGTCAGCTGAGCCCTAAAATTGCATCTTAACCCCGCTGTACAAGAGAGAGTTCAGGCAGGTGAAACCCATGAAGATCTACACGTGGCTAGCTAGGAGGGAGCAAAGTCCAGTGGTTAGAGCACTGCTAGGCAATTCCCACTGACTTCAGTTGGATGCTCCTGTGCTCCAAGTGATGCAGGTGCTGGGGTGCACTGGTGGGCTGGGCTCTTCCTGCACGGGCTGCGACATTTTTAATGTTGTTATGAACAACAGACAGATGGAGAAGCGCTACGGGAGTGCACAAGACTATCTGGAAACAACGATAACTGTTGCATTCAATACATGTGTTGGATTCTCTTTGTAACGTAGGGATGCTCAACATTTCTGAACACGGAGCCACGTTGAGATGTGCAAATTAAGTGGTCTGATTTTAAGGTTTGATATATATATATGTATTTTTTTTACCTGTGGCATTCTCCTCTCTTGCAGTCAGTTTTATACAACGTGGAAATAAGCCCCCCTCGGTTGCAGCGACCGTCCACCCACTCGTGGTCATCTGCCGTGTCATTTGTCTCTGCTCCTTCTCCCTGCGGACAGCTCAGGGGTGTTGTGTTGCTAGGATATGAAAGAAATGGGAGAATTCTTGCTGCAAGCCATGGCAAGCAGGCTTCAATCAGCTCCTGAATAATTTAGGATACAAGCCTTTGATTAATGTCATGAGCAAAAAGGAAACAAAGTTTGCTAGAACTACAGGCCATTCGAAGTATGGATTGCCAGCAAAAATGTGCAAAGCGCTGTCACGAGAGGATTAATTACTGAGATTAAATATTTTATAAGTTAAATAATGTGTATTTTTGGAGACAAAATGGAATGTCATTTTTTCCCCCCAAGACAGGGAAAAGTAACAGTATTCACTTCCCATTAAACCCACAGAGCAACACAGATTCCAGTAATAGAGAAGGATGAATTGGGGTTGTAATTTCCATCTGGCACTCAAATCTATATTCCAAGCAGCATTTCATCTTCTCCCTCTCCGTGGCGCTTGAAAGTCCCAACCTCAGCTACAAAGTTCTTCGGTGGGGAAGAGTGGGAGAGGGGACGAGGGTCCTGCTAATCACGGCGTAGTCTACTAAGGTCTTGCTGACTGTGGAGGATGCTTTATTCCCATTGTTGCTCTGGAAGGTATTGGTGAAAAGCCTCTGCGTGTCATCTCCTGCTTTTACAGGGAAAAAATGTGGGTGAAATAAAATACAAAAAGAATACAGTCATCAAAATGTTTAATTATGTTGGACAGCTAGAGTAGCAGTGAGTCTACTGACACATCATGACATAATGTAAAAGTGATTCACACACACACACAGATGTCAGCCCCTGGCCCAGCTGGCCTTCTGATGAAGGTTTCATGCACTTATAATGTCCTTTCTGGATGAACGGGACATTCACGGCACCGTGTATGCAGTCTCCCTGGCTAGGAGCGGGGTCAGGAGATGGTGCACGGAGCGGCACCTTGCTTGGTCCTCTCTACCAAGACCCCCAAAATCTGATGTCTCTCCCTTCCTGGAGATAAATAGCCCCTTCACGCTTAGGCTCGAGTGGAGTATGTCATTTGGCTGGAATAGCCTAGCCCAGTGGCTTTCAACCTTTTTTCATTTGTGGACCCCTAAAACATTTCAAATGGAGGTGCGGACCCTTTTGAATTGTAAGTGTGGATATTCGCATACTTTCGATGGATCGTCGTCCTCTTTGGCAGACCACAGGTTGAAAACCGCTCTCTCTAAATCCTTTGGAAGCTTTTTCAAGAGCAGCTGGGTAAGAGATCTTGCCTGTAATTCCTTCTGGCAAACGGCAAACCTCATTGCTTCAAAACCAGAGGTCTATGGTCAGGCAGACTGATTGGGAAGCAGTGTAAACTGTTTCTATTCAAACCTATACCAAACCACAGTAACAATCAGACAAAAACGGCTTTGGTTAAATACCCCCTTGTTTCCCCATCTCCGGTTAGGTCTCCCAGCATGTAGGATCCAAACTGACTAGGCGCAGCAGATCAAACCATGCTTGCTAGGACAAATTGCTTTGCTCCAAATTCACACCCAGTAGGCTGGTGCACTTGCCTAAGTCCCAAGGTGCTTGAGAACTGATTGCAGTCGTCCGTCAGAGGCAAAGGCAGAGCCCCCCTCCCCTGGGAGACTCCTGTGCTAATGAACAGCATTTCGTCGTGCTGGGAGGACTGGGAGCAGCAAGCTGCTGGAACAAGGACTGCTTGGGGTGGACGAAACCCTGCGCAGCGTGTGGCAAACAGGAGGGTAAAGGGATCAACCCCTTCCCTGAGCCGCCAGAAGCTGCAGCCCTTGCGGCTGGTGCCGTTTTCCCACCAACTGGGTGTAAGGAGACAGCAGGAGTCTGTGGGGGAATGGGAAGGAGACTGGTAACACCTGCTTCCCTGGGGTCAGTTGTATGAAGTAATGGCCAGGGAGATGCCTCTGGGAAGGTTTGGCTGTGGGGTAGATGCTTGCTCTGTGTTACAAAATGGTCTTTTCCTTTTTTCTGCATCATTTACTTAGGCAATTTTTATTTTTCCATTTGAGCTGCAGGAGGGAGGTAGTAGTTTCGAATATTGGAAAGGCTGCCCTAAAGGGAGGGGAGAAGAACTGCTCTCCCTTGTTGCAGAGGGCAAGGCAGCGAGTTAAAACTGCAGCGAAGCAGTCATAGGGAAAACTTCCCAACTGCTGGACAAAAAGAACAGGCTTCCTAATTTTTTTTTTTTTTAAATTATAGCATCATTTCCTTTGTCCTTCTGTGTCATTGTTCAGATTTTCAACTGGACTTCTCCTTCCTGAGTGATTTCCCTTGGGTGAAATGCCAGGCCAGCAATGTCCTATGGGACCCTTGAACCAGTAAAGTTCATGTTAGTCTGGGATTAATCCAGGCACATTCAGCCATCTCTGCATGAGCTGTGCAACCCCTATGCTGCTTTGTCCCCCCCACTACAGCTGGCTGCAGCACGGAGGAGCCTGGGTCAGTTCACAACTCGCTTGGATTTTGCCTGGAAGGCAGCATGTTTCCGCGCTGGCCGTGCAGGCGCCGATTCTTCTGACAACATTTTGTAGCTTATTAATTTTATGAGTGCTTGCAGGGTAGTCCTGGCCCAGTGGGGTTGCCATTTATGCTGAATTGTCTGACTTTGGCATGTCCACATCCCAATGTGAGCATTCATTTCTGTGCTCAACTTGATTATTACTTGATTCATCTCCAGAAACATCTGAGGGCTACTACATTTTCTTCTTATCAAGTGTGTTTTATTTCCTAAAGGCTAAGAACATGAGCAAGAGCCCTGCGCTGCCTCTTGTATAATCCTCTCCATTCAGAGTTGATGTGCATACTAATAAAGATGCACAGAAAATAGCTCTCCAAAGGCAACGGGAAGATGGAACCCAGCAGTGAGCATCAGCCTAAGATGTGCTTAGCTGCCTGACACTATTCACACTAATCTGTAGCAATTAAAATGTAGTATCTTCTTTTTCAAACTGAGTAATATGAACTGCCATAAAATGGCGATACTGTCATATATACTCCAGCTATTCAGAAGACAATAATTTAGGAGCCTTTCATTTTAATAGGTGTCTTTGTGCATTTTTAGAAATAATTTACATCTATTCACTTCAGCATGAGAACAAAAGGTAGGGTTGTGGTTTCATTATGAGCATGAGAATTAAAGCAATTATTCTAACGGGTTTAAGACTATTAGGGGAAACTTTGACTATGAGGGTGCTGAAGCACTGGAACAGGCTGCCTAGAGACGTGCAATCTGCATTGTCGGAGATTTGCAAGAGCAGGTTGGACGGACACTTGGCTGGGGTGGTTTAGCCTGGGATGCCCCGGCCTTGAGCTGGGGGCTGGACTGGGTGACCTGGTGAGATCCCGTCCAGTCCTACTTTCCTATGACATGCAAGGAGCTGTGATGAAGTGGATATAACTTGAATGTAGCCCAGGTTTCAGCTGCTTTAGGAATAATGGAAGTTAATCTAGGTGGCTTCCTATGGGATCTGTGGTGCAGATCATCTGAAGCATAGAGATACCTAGTTAGACCCCTTGATCTTGGGCTCTTCTGATAATCCCCATCAATACAGAAATAAATCTGAATTCAGTAAACATCACCCATCCCTACAAGTCCTCTGGCCCTTCCTAATGAACCTGATAAGGACTTTTACTTTTGGTTCATGCACTGCCTTGTCTTCATTCAAATCCCTCTTAATTGTTCACGCCTCCTGCAACGTCTACAAGAAATTCGGCTACTATTTTGAAAGTAATTCCATGATCCTGCAAATACCATGGAGGTGTTTGCTTTGAAATCTTATGGATAGGTGTTATGGCTGTAAGTGGTGTAGTTTAGATGGGTAGTGAGCAGAACAGATATTTGCCCTTGGATGGGGTGGGGGGGTTAGCTGCAGTTAGACCCGGCTCCACTATATTTAAACCGGTCTGTGAGTGCTGCACTTCTGTTCTGTTATGGGTATAGACCAGTTTCTCACCACTTACACCAGTACAAGTGTGACGTCTGTACCTGGCCTATGAGCTGTTCCCTTGCCTTCCCTCTCCCCATGCAATTAAGGATCTTCCATACCAAGTCCACAATCAGCAGCAGAGGTGCATCAAGATGGGCACATGCATGTGTGTTTTTGCAGGGTTTGGCACTAAGCATCTCCTTCCTCCTCATTTCCTGGCACATTGTGCATTGCAGGCAGCTCAGACACTACCTCATTCAGGATCTTGGACATTTGTACCCATCATCAGTTCTTATAAATACTAAAATGCACATTGTAAAAAAAACAGTGTCCTCTCCCTGGAGTTGGTACCAGGACAAAGGGAAAGGAGCGGGAGGGGATGTACATACCCCTCTGCTGAGGGTCAGCCGGTCTTCCTGCCAGTCGCACCTTACCAAAAGCATTTTAAAAGATGGGGAGAGGAGGAAATATAATTAATTCATTACCTGAGAATGGACTGGGCTGGGGAATAATAGTTACTGATCAATCTCCCGGTCCTAGTTCTGCCCTGAGAAGCAAGGTATGGATTATATTAGTCTATTGCTAAAGAGGAAATTCTTCAGGCAGGCCTGTGAGTGGATCAATGCTAACTGATGAGAAATACAATAACGACTTCAGAGTATTTACAGATTTCCTGGAAGGTTGGCTCTATGAGATATATGTGTTTGCATACACATTATTAGATGCCCATAAACCCAAGGAGACGGGCATCTTAAATTAACAAACATTGGACAGGGATTTTCTCGTCTGCAAATGAACAGAGAGAGAGAACGAAAGAACGGATTCAGTATTTAACTCCAAAATGTTTGCGTTTACAGAGACTTTGGACTGCTGTTTGCTGGCAAGTCGCTGACTTCTCGAGGCGCCGCAAGCTGAGCTTTCTGAAGGTGCGCTTTCTAAATAGCTTCTGTAAGGTACAGTCCCTCTCTCCCCATGTGCACAGATAAAGCTCTCCTCTCTGTTGCTGAAACATGCTTCTCCCTGCCCTTCACAAGTGCAGTTTTGTCCCACTCCTCTCCATGCAGAGCGCTGCGGGAAAGCTCCTTTCCTGAGCCCATTGCTTTTGGCCATGTCCCCCCACTCCTGGCTTGGCTTTTCTTTTTTTGAAGCATGAAACCAGAGCTGCTTGTCTGTGCTTTCAAAGCCCTACTCAGCCTATCCCACCTGGCCTGTCACCTCTCACTTGCTAGAGAAAAGTTGGGTCCCTCCCCTGATGGGCCCATGATGCCAGCCTCCACAGCGTAGCGGCTGCATTGTGCATGCATCCATGCATCCCTTCATGCACCCATGCAACGCATCCCTTCACTCCTGGGAGGAATTCTGTAAACAGCCACAAAGCTCCCTCATTAACCCCGCTCCAGGCCCTCTCAGCAACTAGCATTTGCAATGATGTCTGCAAAAAATCCTGATGGTTGTTAGGTCACTGCCACGCGGCAGCTCCCTATTGCACTAGCTGAAGTTTCCTTGGGCCTGTTGGTCTGCATCCTGCCCTTGCCTTTGGGCTCAGGTCACAGGATCTTTGAGCTAGGGCCCATCATTTTGCTTTGAATTTGCCTAGCCTCTGCTTTGATGATACGGTGCACGAATGACACAATAAATGTGCACAGATATGTTACTGGCTTCTGCCCCATCCAGGAGAGCACAAAACAACTGCAGGCTCTCCCTTTGCCTGAAGAAGAGTGTTTCTACCTGAAAGCTTGCAAGGAACAATTTTTCCACTTACTTAATTGGTCTAATAGAAGATATCACATCTACCCAAAGAACCTAGTCCACAGGTGTGCTAGCCTTTTGGGCAGCAGCACAGCAGCAATCTGATAACTGCGCGTGGAGATCCCTCGTGCTTTTGGACTGGATGCAGCTTACAGCTGCAGTTAGCGAAGTAGGTGGCAGGTGTCGTGCCCAGCCTGCCCTCCAAGCCCACTGCTAGGCAGGTCTAAAGAGCTCAGGGGACAGGTAGCGAGAGCGGATGGAGCAGAGATCTGTTTTCTGTCTTCACCGACTCACGGGGCGGGTGAAGCTCGGTTGGCATCAATAGCTTTCAGGTTAAACTCTCCGTGGGGACTGGTGGTTCGTGTTTTGCTGGGGGGTGGCATGCCCACGTGTACATGCACGTGTTAGCTGTTTCAGCAGTTTCTCGAGGCCTTTCTCATTTGTATTGTTCTCTTCTTCAGAGGCTTAATCATATTCTCTTAAACCATATTCTCTATTATGCATTATTGATTGGAAAAAAAGGAACTCTTTCATTAAACTCCAGACTTGTGAATGTATTTCTTTCCTTACAAATATCCTATTTCATGCTCAGAGACCACCCACATGCTTTGCTGCCTTTACATTTGCCCTGCAATCTTTCATGCCAGTTGACTCTTCATCTCCAAATCCCTTTTCACATTAAACACAGACCCACACACTCTCTCCCATTTTTCTTTGAAATAAATCATAAGTCCATGCCAGAAATGACTTGAGGTGTTCTTCAGAATTTGTAAACAGCATTAAAGTCTTGTGGGAAATGTCACAGAGTGTAGGTCTGAATTCATTCAGTGGTTTCTCAGCTTAAATTTATATTTTCCGGTACACAATCTGACAACGTTTTTACCTCTAATGGAATTTTATCCACTCTTGATCACTGAACGCAGTGCAGGCCTGGAGCGAGAAGTCCTAAAGCCTCACATGAAGCTCTGCATATCAGCTGATGAAAAGGAACTCTGTGGCCTTGCAGAATAATTTCTCTAAATAGACAAAGAAGCCATTTTGCTGCTTTTTCTATAAGCACGGTCATGTGGTCAGAGACAGAGCCTGGGCCGGCGCTGTCGGGCTTCATCGAGCTGGGCTTGCTCAGAGCCTCTCCCCAGTCCAGCAACTGTACGTGTACGGAGCCCGGCGGGTTTCTAGTTGCCCGCTTCAAGAGGCCTTAGCCAGGCAGCCCGCTGAAATCTTCCTGGGCCCACCCCAATAAGCAAGTCCTGGGAAAGGTGCCCTTTTTTAGCCTGTTTTCCAAAAGGGTAGAGATTTCAAATGCTGGTCAAGTTTTGTGCAGAAGACTCTCTGTCCATTATCAAAACTGCCTTTTAATCGTTTGTAGAAAGCAGCAGAATGTGGACGGGGGAAGTGGAAGGAAACCATGAAATAACTGGCAAACGTCCTTTTCTGTGAGTTTTGTGGAGGATCTCATGCAGGTGCACCTGTGAGATCCCCAGGACCCGAGACCTTTTCAAAACTGACTGGACCATGCGCTGAATCGAGCATTGGGTGGGCCCTAAGGGTGATGGTCCTGGAGATGGTCCTGCCTTGGGGCTGGTCCTGCTTGGAGCAGGGGGTTGGACTAGATGTGACCTCCTGAGGTCCCTCCAACCCTCATTTTGTGAATCTGTGAGCTTCCTGACCTGAGATACTACCCACAGTAAAATAAATTAATTAATTAATTTTTTAAAAAGCACAGGGACTGGCAGATTTCCTCCAACAAGCCGTGCCTGGCCCACTATGCCATCTCTAACAGTGGCTAGCACCAGTGTGTTGCACGCAGAGGTATAAGAAAGCCTAAAGTAGGCAGCTGCAGTGTGTGAAAACAGCACACGTCTCTTCCAAGCATGCCTGACACACAGACAGAAGGACTTCTAATTAAAATGTTTTCCACAAGGCATGATAAGGTCTAAATACCAAGCAGAAACAGGAAATCAAGCAGCACTTTGTTGTATCATTGAAAAGAGAAAGGACAATGGAAGTTATAGGTAGAAAAGGCTTATGGGATTGCTTCTGTTTGTGCCCAGCTAGCAGCAGTCGGCAATCAGCAACGATGGGAAAGGGCAGCGAGTGTGTGACATCCTTAACTAGGATTTGGTGAAACGTGGTCTTTGGCAAAGTTTTCCTGAGCCTTGAAGTTAGACCGTTAATTAAAAGTTCCCATCGAATTGTGCAGCTACTATCTTGTTAAGAGGGTTGCAGGATTTAAAAAAAAAAAAAAAAAGAAAAGAAGAAGAAGAAAGCAGTCGATATAGCTTTGTGGTAATTTAATTTTTATTTGCTGTAAATCAATGCAGATCCCAAAATAGATAGCTCGCACCTCAAGTGATTCTTTTAACAGTTGTGTGCCATGACAGCTTCTTGGCTGCAACGAGAGACTCGCTAAAGCTAGAGAGACGATCTCAGCCATCAAACCCTACCTGGAGGCCATGACATCCTTCCAGCTTTACAGCCGTGTCAACGGAGGCTTCATTAGTCACACAGGCATTTCCAACAACATGGGCTGCTGCTTTTGTTCCCTGTAACTTTGAGCAAGGAGGGGGAAGCGAAGCGACAGAAGCCGATACAGATAGGTAACGTAAATGGCTCCCTCTGTCTCGGCTCCTCAACACCTTGGCTTGTCAAGTGGCATTATAAATCTCAGCACATGACAAACCGCTGCTTTTTATCCTTCAATCCGCTACTTCGCAATCTGCTTTCTTTTTTTTCCCACCTCTTCCCCACTGCGTGCACACATGCACGCACAGCCGCTGCCTCGGGCACGCATCCTGACTGTTGAGACAAGGGGGTGCTGCACCTCAAGGAATGAGACTGGGAAGAAATGCCCCAGGATCCCATCACAAATCCGTCTTCTGAAGGGGCTTCTTCCAGTCCTTGCTGGGATTTCTGTTGGCTCGTATTGGTGAGCACAATCCACGACCTGCATAAGTCATCAACACGGTTTCCTCTTTCCCCTGCCAACAGTTTCCTGCCAGCATAGCAGGGGTGAGACTCATTTATCAGGGCAAAGTTTCAAATGATTCAACAGGACTTTAAAATGTTAATTCTTGGGCTTTTTAATTTTTCTCTGTCTGGTTTTGAAAACAATGACCTGACTTTCCAGTTAGCTGCTAGGAAGCTGCATAATATTCCAGGTACACCAAGGGAGAAGACATCCACCCCTGCACTGCTGCATAGAGAAGGGTAGGGTGCATCCTCTGTCCTACCAAATGTTCTGGGTGAAGCCCATCGTATGAACATGGGTGCTGGATGGTCTGAGAAGGGGTGCGTGGAGCTGACCTTTGCAAAGGCTGCAGAGGGCTAAGCACTCGTGAAAATTAGGCAACTTACTCAGGTACCTCCATGAGAGTGCAAAATCCCTTTAATAACCTAGTTCTCTTTTCAACAAATTCCAGCCTTTGTGCCCTACAGAATAGCTCAGGTTCCACCAGAGAGAGCATGGCTCTCGCTCATGAGATTTCCAGCCAAGCTTTCCAAATCCAGGTGGTCTGAACAGGCCTCAGAGAGGATGATGCTTTCCTAAATCTTTGACCCTTTTGACGTTTGCTCGTTGTGAGTGCTGTGCATCCTGTACAGAAGCGTTACGGTAGGGTTGGAGTGCTGTTGTAACCAGCATGACCCAGGAAATAAAAAAGAAGCATCTTTTATTGCACCAGCTGTGTAGTTGGGAGAGAGGGTAGAATGGCTTTCAAACACCAAGCTGTCAGATAAGCTTGCTCAGGAAGGCGCGTTGGTTGTCGCTGTGTCGCTCTAAGGGCATAGGCAGATAAGGTTCTTTGGGTAAATCTGATATCTTGTATTAGACCAACTCAAATAATTGGAAAAAATTATTCTTTGCAAGCTTTTGGGTACAAACACCCTTCCTCTGCCTGAAGAAGGGTGTTTGTACCCAAAAGCTTGCAAAGAATAACTTTTCCAGCTATTTTAGTTGGTCTAATACAAGATACCAGATTTACCCAAAGAGCCTTACTGAAGAAGGGCACTTTGTGCCTGAAAGTTTCTCTCTGATGTCTCCAACTATACAGTTGATCCATTAAAAGCTATCAGCAAAAAAAAAAAAAAAAAAAAAAGCCCTTGCTTCTGGGGGGAAGGATGAGGGTGGCATTTGGAAAAAGCAGAGTTATGGAAGCCGAGCAAGGGACCAGCATTAGTGCTAGATCTGAGAAACCTATTAGGCTTGCACATAAAATAATAGCGTGTTCGAACCAAATGGGAAAACGTCAGCAGTCTGGAGGAGAATACCGTGTGTCAGCCTTGCCCCCCTGGGATTCGCTATCAATGCTCAGTCACGTCTCAAGTATAGCAAGTTCTTTAACAAAGAGCATGTTAAGTGTAAATATATACCGTCTCTGCTTGGCACGGCCCTCCGGAGGGAGCTCGCATAAATAAACATTAGGTAAAAATCAAGTGAGATTGATAAGGGAGGTGTTGAAAGATTGCCCCAAGGGCTGTGAGCCTGCCTAGGAGGAACTGACAGGACTTTTTTCGGCGAGCGGTGGAGCAGGATTATTAGTGAACGTGAATGTGCAGGAAGAGGGAGGGAGGTGATGGGGCAGAAGTCAAGGTAGCTGAGCAGGGGTAGGGGACGTCTATTCTCTGTGAGTTAATGTTAGTCACGGTATTGCAGCAGCACCTGGAGGCGTGGAAGTGGATCGGGGCCCTGGGGTGCAAGGCATCGTCTAAGCACAGAGGAGATGGGCCCTGCCTTGAAGAGCTGGCATCTGAAGAGACAAGGCAGGTCACGGGCCATGGCAGTGCCCTCCTATGCCAAGTGGGTGGAGACGGCGACAAACCACTTGCCCAAAGACAAGCAGCGAGGGCCTAAAATTGAGCATGGGCTCCTGCAGCCCACACCAGTGCTTACACCATTGAAGCACCCAGCCTCCCCCGGAGTCGGGAAGCGGCTGTAGAGTTCAGGGCTTCCTGAAATGGTTGCATCGCAGAGGGATTTGACACGACGTCCTTCTGCACCTGCTGTGGCTCCCCTGGACTAGCCAGGCTTGCCTCCAGCAACCAGAGGAGCTGCATCTGTCCTTAACTGCGCTGACCTCCAGCCAGAGCAACTCCAGGGACTTGGTTGCACCGAGATCCTCAGCCGGGAGGGTGCAGAAGCAGAGTCTTTTGGGCTTGTACAGTCGGCCAGCTTCACGGGGAGGAGCGGTGAGAGAGCAACGCGGGATCTCCTGTTCTAAGTCACACATTCAAATATCCACGTGCGCTCTAGCTCAAGTCTGTATCTACCACAGGCCCTTTGGCTGGTCATCCCGGCAGAGAGATTGAAGGCCGTGGAAAGCAGGTTATCCTTCCACCTCAGGCCAGGTCAGGGCAGCACCACCCAGCATAGCTGGGGCAGCAGGAAGGCAACGTGCCCTGGGGCTGCTCAGGCTCCCCCTGCCCCGGAGATGCAGGCAGCCAGGGTTTCTGCCCAGCCAGCTTACACAAGCCCCACGCTCACTGGGGGAGGAAGAAATCAAAGCAGGAAAAGAGGAGCCTGGCTAAGTCTTCTTGGAATGAATGTCAGTGAGCAAATCGCGCTTTAGCTGACTTTCATCATCGCTGAGACATATTTTTAGGCCGCAAACAGCTTTTCTGAATCTCTGCGAGTAATAGAGGATGAGAGAGGAGTACATTAACATGAGTTCATTCCAGATGTAAGTGCCTGATTCCCAGCTGATCCATTACTTGCCCTGGTAGATACTAGGCAACATGCATTATTCGCAAGCTCCTACGATAGCCTGAACCTGAGATGCTTCAATGTGGAGGAGTTCAAGGCCAATGCAAGCAGTTTCTCCTTCACAGGGAGTGGTGGTGGCATCCCAAAGCCTCGCTGTGTCTGCCTTATAGCTTTCACAAGAAGGGTTGCAGCTTGCAGGAGCTCTGGCAGGGGACGTGGCACTTGGCAGAAGCCAGCCCAGGGGCAGGATAAATGACAGGGAAGGAGGTTGTTGTAAAGCTTCTAGTGCAGAAGACTTGAGGTCTGTTCAGCTCAGGCCTTTGTCACCTCATCCCTAAAAGCAATATTGCCCTATCAGATGGGCAAGACAGTAAAGGCAAATATAGTAACAACTATGCGGTAGCCAGTTCGGTGGTAAGTGAGGCCAGGTGAGCTGAGATATAACCCTCCGCTCTCCTGAGCTGACAAGCCAGCCCTGAGCATGCTCGCAGTATGCTCATTTAAAATTCATTTGCAATGTGAGCCATTGCAGAAGGCAGCTTGTTACGGGTCTGAGCTGACCTGGGCGTCAAAGGGCCCATGCTGAGGACTGATCCTACTGTGGTGCATTCATCCCACCTCCCTTACTGCTTGGAGGTGATCTAAAGAGTAACCCATCCTAGCATCTTTGCATGTGGTAGCCTCTACTGCAACAGGAGGGAAGATGACAGCATCAGGTCGGGCCTAGAGGTGAGATGCTCTTGAAGAGCAGGCAGAGAGCACAAGGGTCCCTGTTTAAAGATGAACCAAATCCCATCCTGCCCTCCCAGCCCCACACGCACGCGCACAAACTGCCCTGCCCCTAGACTATGTCTGGGGTTGGGGCCATCCCGGGAGACCTCTCTGCAAATTTGGCAGTGCCTCCCCTCGCACCGAGGCAAGCCGGCATCTCTCTGACCCGAATCGCTCGGCACTGAAGAAAGTCCTTCAGCAAATAGAAATGAAAAGGCCCTTGTGTTCCTAAATCTGCACAGAAAATCCCCTTCCCTGCGACAGGAAGCCATCTGCAGCGCTCTCCCTGTCTTCCTCTAGCCAGGGCTTTGTCCATGAATTCTCACATGCACATTAACTAACGTGTCCCTTGTTCTCTGTCTGCGCCACGGATACACTTAATAACACTGGATCTCCTCAAATCCCTTCTCTTCATTTCATTTTATTGGCACTTGTCAAAGCTAGGTGCAGTATTTCTAGGAGCTCATGAAGAAACCCTTCTCCCACCCCCCATCCTCCAGGCTTAGCATGATCTGGTCGTGGCTGTTTGCGTGACTCTCTCCGAGTGCTGTTTCTTCCAGAAGGAGGAAATAAAGAACTAATTGCCTGCTCTCCCCAAATGCCTCTTTGGTGTGAAAAGTGGTGGCAGGAATTGCTCCTGCGTCCCCTGGACTCTTCATTGTTTTTTCTCTCTGAAGTGTTTCATGTCCCAGAGCTCAAATCTGTACTGAACGTGTCATACCAGGCAGCGTGGATTCCCAAAGGAAAGGGGAACATGCAGGTTTAAGAGGCAGCTTCGAGGGACTAATGATGTGCACTTTGGTGAGAAGCAGGGCTAAAGTGGGCTTAAGTGCTTGATGTTATCTGAAAGGTGTAGGCATCAAGGAGAGAGCAGGGGAGCATGGATTGGAGGAAGAAACTACAGCACTGTATAATTTAGTATATATAATATACAGAGTCCACTTCTCCGACTGCCCAAGGGGGCATTTAGGATGGATGGTTGAAACCCACCCCACTCCAAATGCCCGAATCTGCTTCTAAGGACCAGATCTAAAGTGCTAGGCTGACTTGATTCAACAGCCCCTGACCTGAAGAGAGGCTCAGGCATTTAATTTCTCCCCCTTAAATTTATCCGGAGATTTAAGAAAGTTACAAGTATCTGTTGTTCTTCATTTAGAGAAGGAAAATACACCATGTTGCAGTGATAAGATCCCACCGCCATCCGTCTTATGCAGACCCTTGTGAGACAAGCCATGTCACTTCGTGAGGACATAGGTACTTCCCTGTGTATCAAGGTCTCACATGTCACGGCCTTTGCAAAGTAGCTTGAAATATATAGTAGCACCATTGGAACGAGGGAATTGATTTGCAGGGTGGTTTACCTGAAGCACTGCTCTTTTTTTCTTTTCTTTTTTTAAGTCTTTCCAATAGTTTTTAGGAATCTCAGCAAAGATGCTTCATTAATGATCCTACCTGAGTAATGCACTTGATGGCTCCTGGAAGTGCAGCAGTTAAAGTGGGGCAGGGTTGGGGGACTTTGACTCTCAGCAGGGAGCCAGTCTCTAGCTTTTGCTGGAGAAGTGGCATTGAACTTCCCATCCTAACTAGCTCTTGGGCAGCCGTTCTCTGCTCACCCGTCTGGATCCTGTTGCTCCTGCTCCTTTTCCATTCATCCTGCCTCTTTCTGCTATGTTGGCTCTGTGGGCTTGACAGTCTCTCCTATGAAGCCCCTTTCCTGGGGGCCTGTGACCATCCTCAAGTCTTGGTAGATAATAAGTAAAAACATCTTCTCCGTTAAAAACCTTGCTCCTAAAGGCATCTTCTTGATCACTGTTATTTACACACAGAGCCAAGGCACTTAGCCCCACTGACAGCAATGGAAGTGGGCATAAGCACCGGGCATTTAGTGTCATCACGGGATGAGGATATACCTGCCTTGCAGGTGGGAACGTGTTTCGTTCAGAATACTTCACTGTACATTGTAGGATGGTGAGCAGCAAAGAAAGAAATGAGAGCCAAAGGATCTAACTGCAGAGGCTACATTCAGCTTAATTTACCTTCCTTCTCATCATCGCAACAAGTGTGCATGGCGAGTATGGCTGCACTGCCCGAGCCCAGTTTCCACTGCAGCAGATGAGATGAGACTGACGCCCCAAGTCCTGTACCCGTCCAAGGGAGGACACCAGCTTGATGTCTTCACTGATTTGCAGTTGACTCGCCCCCGTTTGCAGAGCAATGAGAAGACAGCTTTCCAGGCAGCACTGACAGGAGCCTGGAGTAGCCCTGTGCAGGGCTGAGAGCAGCAGTCAAGCCCCAGCCTCTCTGCCAGGCCTGCCAAGGGGAGGGTCAGGACGTCTGCAGCCTTGTTCTTTGCATGGGTTTCACTTTCCGACCGACTGCCAAAGAACGATGCCCTCAGGTGACAAAAACATTGACAAACCAAGTGGTATTAATTGTTCCCCACAGCAGCCAGGGCAAGGCAACCTGTTCTCTTGGCAGCAGCACATGGATCTGTACCCACGGCAAGGGTCAACAGGTGTTACCAAGCAGAGAGACATGCGGCGCGGCGGCAGCATGGCTCCAGAGAGTCCCTGCAGGAGACGGGGGGTTTACAGGATGGACGTGAGCTGCCCCTTGCATCCCACGTTGATTGGTACCTGTGCATTGGCAGCACAGCCCAAGTGACTTGTGAGCGGGCACAAAGCCACCGGAACGGATGGACGTGGCTGATGCTACCCACCGGCCTGGATGCATTCAGCGCAAGGAGAGCCAGCCTCCGCCAGGGCAGCAGCCTTCAACTGAAGGGGCTGGGGAGCAGGAGTGTCATCGCTCTGCAAGCTCTGGGCTGGGGGAGAGATTCTGGGACGGGGCTCGTGCTGCGCCCTTCCTCTGTACGTGGCGTGTAGAGTACACGGACTGCGCAGCTGGGCTCCAAAACAGCCGTGTTTGCTCACCGCATGCAAGCACGCGAGGCCTCGCTGTATAGATGCAAGAGAAAGCAGGCAGGCACACTTCAGGGTTCACAAACTATTTGAAGGTGGACAGCCCATTACCCTTAGGAAGCTGCACAGCTCAGTCAAGCCGCTAAGTTCCCACTCGTTGCCTGACCTTACCTCCAGATCCTCCCCCATACCCTTCTTTGGCCCCATTCCCTGGATCTTACACCCATGCTGCTGCTCCTGTCTCAGACGGAGCTGTGCTGCTAGCCTGCTCGCTCTGCACCCCAGATATTGCCCCTTTCCTCAAGTATTGCCCTGCTGTTGCTGGAGAAGGGTTTGCCAGGCACTGACATCAAATAGGGCAGAGCACTTCTGCCTGCACCAGGCTTTTGAGGAGAATTTGAAGCATCTGAGGCGGAGCCGGTCCTCTGAGAGATGGCCTCTCACCCCACTGCACGTTCCCAGAGTCAGCGGATGCTTACACTGGAGTCCCTTGGTATAACTGGGAGGTAGCTATTCCCTGACTGGAAAACGTGCCTGGTGCCCCTGGGTCTGCCAGAGCCCAGGTCTGCTATCTTTCTGGGCTTGCTGCAAACTTTACCTCTTTCTTTTCTCCAGGGACAGGAGGAGATGGGCTGGGATCGGGGGTCGGATATTAGCAATCTTGTATGTGCTTTTCTTGTAGCTTTGACTGGTAAGGAGTGCCGAGTCCTGGATGGCCCTGCCTAGAGTGATGCACTGGAAATCTGTGGGATTGAATGAATGAACACATGTTAAAATATCTATACTGCTCTCCAAACTCTTGCCCCAAATGAAGAGTTTCTTCCTCATTTTAAACCTTGCCTTTAAAGCGGCGCTTTCCACTCCAGAGCTGACTGACTGGAGTGCTTTCAGACTGTGTATCTCATTGACACACGTACCATTATAATACAAAATGTTCTGTGGATTCTGCAGCAGCCATGCAAATACGGGTACATACATATTCTTGCTCCCATTAAAAGGGGAGCTGGTGACGGGAGTGGAATTTGTCGTGCTGTCAGCTTCTCGGTTGATGGAAATATTTTTCATTTTTTATCCCAGGTTTCAGACTAAAATGAAAGGTTGTTTTGTTATTTTTCAGGGAGGGGAAAAAAAATCACCCTTAACACTGTTCTAGCTGCAAAGGAGAAAAAGTTCGGCTGGTGTGAATCCATTGCTCAGAAGAAGGCAGAGCATGTCTTAGCTACCCAGAAATGAGGGTTTATCACTTTTCTTTAAAAATGGCCCCTTTGCTACCTGGGTCAGACAAAATTTCAGAGCTAATGCCTTCTCTGTCCTTCTGGGGCCACCTGTCTCTGCTGTCTGGAGCCCAACAAAATGAGTGCAGGGGAGGCAATGCATTGATGTCCATTTACTTCTTGTGCATCTTATAGTTAAATATGAATTAATTTTACAATCTTAATTGTGCCTTTGATTGCCATAGAGTGTCTGGAGAATCATATTCAAACCTATTTCTGCTTTCCTAGGAATTGCTGTGCCAGTTTTTTTCCTCTGGAAACGTGACTGGGTAAATAAGAACTGTGCAAACATGGGGTAAGACTACAGACTTTGGCTTTTAATTTCAGTTCACGTGAAGCGTACATCAGGTTGAATTATCCAAAAATAGATGCTTATGTTGTCTTTTCGAAATGTCCCCATCCTTTCCTTGAAGCCTTCCCTCCTCCTATTGCCACCTGTTAAACAGTACGGATAAATATACTGCAGGTCGCAACTTTTCTCGCCAGTTCAAATGTCTTTTCATGTACTTGGGGTTTTATTCCTTTTAATCAGAAGTGCTATTTCAGGTAGGTTTATTTCCTGAGCCCATATAACTGGCAGAGATGTACTGTTTGTATCCTGAACATCAGGATTCACGAGTGTGCTGTGAAATGTTTGCTTTTAGTATACTCATAAAAACCCAGGACGAGTCAAAGTGGAGCTGCCTGGGGTTCAGCTGATCGGTAACTCGTGGCTTACAGGTCTGCTGCCTTCATTTCTGATCTTCCTACATGTGGGTGTCCTGTCTGGAAAGAACATGTTTTCCATTCTTGGTAACAGAGCGTAAAGTATTTAAAAAGGCTTCCATAGAGTGAATACAGATTACATTTCTATGACACCGGTGGGAAATAAAATTTTCTCCATAAATCATATTACTTCTGTAAATGTTCTAATACCAGGAGCAACAAGATTCATAGCAAACACGTTATACCTGCAGCAGCTCTGCAGACGCTCTCCAGTATTTCACAAAGGTGGTGTAGGGTGAGGGCTGGTGTAGTATGTATTTATTTGTCTTCCTTTGTGATAACCCCACACAGCACAAGTGTGGGTGAATAAAAGGGCCAGGTTATCAGTCGAGGGCACCGCCGTTACACCCACGAAGCCCTGTGTTTGTAGCAGCAAATGTTCTGCCTACGGTTGTGTTCTTGCCAGATCTCTTGAGCTAAGCAGGACTCGGCCAACTCAGTTGGAGGCAGGCTGCACGGAAACTCTGCAGGCTACAGGAAGAGACTGGGAGTAAGTTGCTGGAGTGCCAGCACCGCACTGCTGATGGGTCCTTTCCCTTCAGAGGAACAGCAGAGTTCCCGGCCATTCAAAATCTGGTGATCATTTTCATAAAACCTCGTGCCTCCATCCCAAATTCCAAGCCTAGGAGATTGAGAGTCTCCAGTTGTCTTTGCATCCTGCACTTAAGCGTCGCACTGGATTGCAGAGCCTCATATTGCTCCAAAGCTGGAGCTGTGTGTCAGCAGGTGTTGCAATGATCTGTGAGCGCCGGAAAACCAAATTAACTGTTTGCAAAGTTACTTAAAAGGGCCGCAGAATGGAAGCTAGCAGGGACGCACCGAACAGAGGGATTTGTGCACCCGCTTTTACCCACTTTGTGCACCCCAAATGGGGCTGCCCTGTACGCAAAGGATGCTGCGGGGAGGGGGGAGGCTCTGCAGGATGCAGAATCCAACGAGACAGTCCGTTTCTTGCAAGCAATTCTGGTTTTGATGAAGCAACGTTTTCTAATAGAAAAAAGTCGTTTCACCAGAACGATCTGCCAGCTCTGTTGAATGCATATACAGCCCTGGCCCCAGTCTGACTAGCAAGAGAGGGGGTGACTCTTGTAGCTGGTGAAGCTAGTACGGCCTGGGGAGAGGGCAGGGTGTGCTCCCTGCTACCAGGACTGTTTGTGCATTTTATGGTTGCCACCGTTTAATAAGAACAAATAGTCCGGGTCCGCTTTAGCAGGAGGCTGGAGTGCCCATCCAACCTCCAACAGCCTAGTGGTTCGGGCACTCCCCTGGGAAGTGGAAGGTATGCATTTGAATCCCCTGAGCCTTGACCTGTGCACCCCTGTCCCCTCTGGTACCTGAGCAGACCGGACCACATCAGCCCAAGCAAGGGCTTGCAGGGATAAATTCGGCGATGAGGCAGAGGGAAGAGGTGGATTTACCACGGGCAACTGGAGGGACCTTGGGGTAAAATTAGATTTTAAAAATTCTCTCGAAAGCTGCTTTGTGACTCTGGCTAATTGTTTATTACTGCAGCCAAGTCACTTGAAAGGCAGCAGTGGCCCTGGGGGTGGGTTCTGCCCCGAGATGATTTGCTAATTGCTATGTGGCTGCACGCACAGAGGTCAAATAGCACAAGTAGACGGAAAGCAAACCAGGCGAAAACCGGAGCTGTCTCCTGACAGTTGTCTTAGCGCTACTGCTAACCTGATTTCCTATTAAATTCAAACCAGCTCAGCACTGTATAGTGTGTCTGCTGCAATGTACCATAACTCCCAATATTTATGACACCACTATAATACAAGAACTACTGCCAGGAGCTTCTGTGCTTAAAAAAAAGCCATAAGGAAAGGATGCTGACTTGGGCTTAAAACAGGGGGCTCAAAGTTAAGACTTCTGAGTAATTTTTTCTGGCTTTGCTACTCGCTTACTTTTTTTATCTTGGACAAATCTTCTTTTTTCTCTGTCTGCCTCAGATTCCCTATCAATAAGATGGGTATAATGTTATTTTTATCGGTATTCCTACAGCAGCACCTAGAAACGTGACTCCTGGCATGTTAGATACAATGCTAACTTAGGGTACCAGACCATCACAGCCTCCCTAAAGTTTAGAGGATAAAAAATTCATAGATGTTCAGGCCGAGAAGGGACCTCTGGAGATCATCAGGTCCAGCCCCCCTGCATTTGGGCAGAAGATAAATGTTGGGCAAAGCTTTCCAAAGCTTAATTGTCCTCCTACAAAAATGGGGCAGATTAACTTGTTCTTGGCCTGTTGTTTTTTTTTGTAAGAAAGGTATCACAGACTGAGACTGCACAAGGGGGCCATGGTGGGAGAGACTCGTGCTATGTCCTCTTGGACCTTGAGTGCCCTGAGAGCCACCATTGTCAATGATGGCACAGAGATTAGCCTATGCTTGCCCCTGTTAGGAAAGCAGATGTTCTGTTCCTTTAATGGCTGGGGAAACTGAGGCAGAGAGCAGGTGACTAGCACCCGGCAGTCTTGGGCATCCTTTCACCAGTCGAAATGCCAGTGCAGGGCGTGTTTCCGCTGCACAACGCTTGCATCGGGCATCCAGAAGCTAACAAAGAGGTGCCCGCAGCGTGCCCAGCTGTGCTCTGAGGCTGGGGTCTGCCTATCCGTGCACACCCAGCCCCGTTCTCACGCTCCCCACGTGACAGCTTCTTACTACGTACTAACCTGTCCTCTGAAATGCCCCAGCTTCCTTACCCCTGCCCTCCGTCCTCCTCCCACGCTGCCCAGGATCAGCATTGCAGGCTGTCTGCTTGTCTGCGCAGGGGGACTGTCCCTCGGGACCCCAGCAGGTGAGGGTGAACACAAAGGGGCTCTTTCCACGGCATCCAGCTCCACTGCACAAAAGCAGCCCCAAGTGCCAGCCACCCTAATGTGCTACACCCAGCTCTGCTGTGTTTGGCCTCCCAGGGGTAATCAATGAGGTGTCAGAGCCGGCTCATTTTGTTGCTCTGAGAAGAGTGACAAGCCCCCTGGACTGAACGGCTCCAGTGGCTACCCAAAAAAAAACCAAAAAAAAAAACCCCCAAAAAACCATTATGGAGCCAGTTGCCCAAGGATAAACTCATTAGTTTTGATTACACTTCTCTTCCTACACAGGGCTCGGCTATTTCTTATGTGTCAGCTCCGCAAGGATGGGGATGCAGACTGGGTACGAAGGAGATGATGCAGGTGGGGGGAGGAGGTGAATGGATAAGCAGCCAATTTACCTGTGAGCAAAGAAACGAGGCTTCTTGGACGAGCCGCTGTTCGTAGCCAGCAGGAGTCAACCGCAGCATATTTCTCTGCTCTGGGCGAGACTGAAATGATACATGAGGGTGCCCTTTTTTATTTGGGTGGATAAATTTATTCCCAAAATGGGGGGCGGGGGGGAGGCAGGGGGAGAGAGAGAGAGAGAGAGAGAGAAAATGTATGCCAAATATATGGAACATTTTGTTGGTAGCTTTGTAAATAATTTAAAGTCCTTCTCAACATGAAAAATAATAGTGTCATTCCTACTCGCTGTATTTCAGTTGGGCTAGGGCAGGAGGTGTTATTTAGGGCTATTTTTTACTGTCAGTATAAGGGCAAGAGAATGTAGCCACTTTCGTGTGATCTCTTCCTATAGGGAAATAATTGCACTGGGTCTCTAAACTCAGCATTATTTTGTATGCCTGCAAATCTCTGTAGTCCCCCGTGCCCCCCGACCTGGTCCTGCATGTTTATTACGGGGTTTGCAGTGAGATCCTGTGCCGACCAGGACTCTTTTTGTGCTGGGTGTTGTACAAACAAAATAAAAACCCCTTTAGGTTGATACATCCAGCATCCAGACCCTGTGCTGGAAAACGTGATGCCCTTGCAATCTTTACAGATTCTCTAGAGGGGTCCGTGAAATATTTTGGAATAAATAAGGCTAGGAGCTTGCATGCCGTATGAGTGACACATTGGACAGGCAGCATTAGATTCACCTCCATCCCTAAACTTCTCCTGCTTCCAGGCATAAACGCTAGCTGAAGCAAGCAGATGTAGAAATATTCAGGCAGATTCAGGGACTAGAAATGTTCCCTGCATTGGGGGAAATCGGTTCTCACGGCGCATGGGGAAGCGGAGGTGCTGGGAAGTCTCTGGAGAGAGCCCGTTCATCCACTTTCTACAACCTCCTTGCTGCGGGCTCGGGTTGGGTGATGTGAAAGACCAGCTTCACCACGGACTGTTTTCTGGACTCCAAGCCTTTTGAAGTTCCCCCATCTCTTAATTTTCTGAAAGGCTTCAGAAGATCTGGGCATTTGTGTGCGTCTGTGTGTCTCCCAAGTACACAAAACAACAAAATGGAGAGAAAAAGCAGTCTACTCTTGCTGCTCTGAAAAATGCTGGCTGCCTTTCTACTTTATTTTGTTGCACATTTAATTACTTTGTGAAGGAAAAACACTTGGAGAGCAAATGTAAAATGTTTCTCTGGTTTGCTATGCAACACAGCCCACTGCTGACTGCTCCGAACAGATTTTGAGGCAACACTCGGTTTCGGGAGCTGATTTACCAGCTAATGGATTTTATTCCAAATAGAAAGGCAGACTGGCCTTCTGCACAGAAATGTGCCGCTTATGCACTAAGCAGTGCACTAACATGCTGGACCGAGTCCTGACCTTGCTTTCTCTGCAGGAGGTTGAATATGTCCGGTCAAATCCCTCTGGACAAATCGGGGTGAGAAACCTGCCGTGGGGAGCAATCTGTGCGTAGGCACAGCTCGGTGGGATCCCCGCACGCAGCAGAAGTAAGAATTGGTGCCTACATTTTCAGGCAATGAGTGATATTTGTGTGCTTGAATTTTTGGGGAGTAGCCAATTAGCATTCGTACCTATTAAATAGGACCGACTCCTATGCCAGGGAGTATGTGCTCAGCATCTTGTAAAAGCTGGGCTCCTTTAAGTTGCTCCCTCTGAGCTCCCAAAATCACGACTCCCTGCTGAAAATATTAGCCTTCACCTTTTTGTGGGTATAAAATAATGCTGCTTTCTACTCTGGACAAAGTTTAATTTCCTTAACACATTGCACGCTTCTGAGTCAGCACCGTGCTGTGGTAGGCATCGTCCTGGACTGGGCCGAGGAAGTTGTTCTCGGAGGTCGAGGAAAACTACCCGTACATGTAGCCCTGGCTTCTGCCCACATGCTGAGCCCAGTTCCTCTGGCCGTGTTTGCTGCTTGTCGGTACGGTCCTGAATAGTTTAGGCAAATAGCTTTTGGCTTATGGACTGCTTGTAAAATATTCCCCCAACTAGTGCATCACTGAGGTTTCAGCAGTCGGGCTGTGCATGTAAGAAAGGGACTCTTACCCCGAGGCAGATAATTTCTGCAGAGCTCCATCAACTCTTTTCTGCAGCGATGCGTCGGAGGGGGGCTGAGAGCCGTACCTGAAATTATACATAATTAACTGCACATTGGGTCGTCGGTAGGTAAATGAACTAACGAGACAAACAGAGGCATGCAAGGGAATCAATTTTCTTCTTAATGCATTTCAGTCCCTGGATTTGTGTGTTAATAATAGATGTTAGCTGAAAGCAGATTATGTTAGACACAGGCACTAATAGGATGACAATCTGAAGAAGACAAATATATTCATTATTACATTATGGCCTTAGTACTCGGAAATGCAAAGCTACAATTTTATGATGTGAGGTTCGTTCCAATGATTTGATTATTTTCAAATAAAACCCAAAATCTTTCCATCCAGAAAATTATTTTGGGCAAGTAATGAAAAGTTTCTGTGCAGTTATCAAGCCACAGTTATACCAGCCAGCCTGTGACCCTAAAAGTGCAGGCGTTTGTACCTACAGAGCGACCAGGGCAAGGGAGGAACTACCTGAAGGGGGAAATTCTTGTCGCGCTCAGCCCTCTCCCAGGTCTTGGACAAAACGTTGGTGCTTGGTGATCCCTTGCCATCTCGTTTGCCCTTCTCACGGCTAAGTGCTAGGTTTGTCATCAGCCCTTGAGCTGGCCAGGCCTGGTCCCTGTTAGGCAAGAGCTGGGTCCCCACCTCCCAGTGTTTTTCAGTGGTCCTTTGCAAAATTGCACCCCTAACCTATAGGACCTTTGAAAAATTTAGCTGGTTCCGCTCATTAACAATTCAACAGAGAAGGTGATCTCCTTTGTGAAGGAAATCTCTGTTGTGAACCCATCTACATGCTTCTAAGGCAGGAGTATATTCAGCATTAAGCCATTTTGTGACGTGTAAATGTTTCTAAGCAACACATAATGTGTGCAAGCATCCTATTGTATGAGGCACTTTATACAGTGCCTCTGGAAAACTTAAAGAAAGGCTGCCCATTTGTGTCACCTCCCCGAAGGCCCTTTTCCATAAGGCCATCGCAGATGTATGTTTCTGAGCACTGAATTCAAGCTGGAGTACCGCCCTGGCTAGGAGTCTCCTGCCTTTTGCCAGTGTGAACTGAGTTTCCAATCACAGCTATCCTCAAAGCAGGCTGGAAAACCAGGGGAACATTTTGTACGTATCTATATGTGTGTGCGCGTCTGTGTTTTTGCAAAAAGGTTCTTGCAAATCACATCCCTCTTTTTTCATTGTAAAGTTTGATATCTGAAATTCTTCAATCAGCTCTAATTGTCCAGCAGTTTTTGATCCTTACCTGGGGATAAAAGATACCTACAAGGTATTTGAGCCATGACTTTGCCTTGAGCCTGAATGAAATGCACTTTCAGTTCGCAGGAACAAAGCAAGTGCATGTCCTAATGCCACTCAAAGACCCTTGTAACCACTAATACTTGAAACAAAACATCTCCAGCGTGCATTTGTAATTAAGCTGTGCGCGCAGTATATCATATGTTAATTGTATATCATTAAAAGGACATTTATAGAGCTGTAATATGCATATAAGAGAGAAATCTAATTGTCATGCAATTAACTCCGAATTATTTGAGCAAATAATATATTGTGACATTTCAATTATCAGCCTCACTTTGGAAGTTCCATACAAAACCTCTTCCCTTCTTCATAAAATCAAGCTGGAAGTTCCCAGATGTGGTTTTAACCAGTGATTATATGTCAGTGAAATCTCTTCAACCACTTAGTGATTTCCGTGGCTTTCTAAATCCAAACTCCTCTGTTTATCCACAGTGTAAATTGCTGTTTACACGCGGCCCGGGGACTGTTCAGTTGTGTGAAATACATCTTTGCCAGTGTCAGTGCAGCATGGGACGTTCTTACAGAGGGCAGGAGGCTTTGGGAGTGTTTCAGATCCCAGGATTCAAGTGAAGCTCTTAAGCCCTTCTTTCCTCCCCCTCGCCCCCAGCTTCACTTCTCACTACTTGGCATGCAAGTTCAAACATGCTTCAACACTCAAAGCATGCTTTGGGGCCAATCCTGGACCTGGATCTGCAGTGACATCCCTTCTGGCCTACCAGGGCTTATAGCACTACCAAAGATGTAGCAACAACCACCACATTTTGTAATGTTTGAGCCCAAAGCAGAAAGCTCCTTAGGTCCAAGAACGTGCTTGGAACTCGGCCCCAGGCTGACATGCCGGGTTTGGATGAGTCCTTCAGCCCAGGTGTGTTCACCCCATTAGGTTCGTTCTGACCTGCCGTATTCAATGCTGGGTGTGGGGGGGTTTCTTCTTTCCACCCCCCGCCCCACAGTTAAATGATAGAGCTTACTACACAGACCTGGGCTGTAGAACAGGACCTCATTATTTAGTCCTGCATGTTTGGTGGGGATAGGACATGTTTTGCCTCTGGCTATTTTGTTACAGAGGTGAGTATTGAAAATCATGCAGCTCGTTTGAGAGGTTGCAGGAGTTTCCTCCAGGCCTAGTGGATACACATGCCCTTAGAAATGTCGCACCAGCCACCTACCATTGCTGCTGTACGTGCTCTTGGGCTTTGTGGAAAGGGCTCCAGGGCTGTAACTTAGACTGTGATTGTCATAGAAGTCATAGAAATCACAGGGCATTTGTACGTGCCACACGTTTTGCCCTTTCTTGCACTGCAACGGCATGACTGTTTGCACGAATGGGTTTTCCGGACACTTTAAAAGTCTTTCTGGAGCATTAAAGTATAACCTCTCTGATGTAGTTTAGTTTGACTTGCCGCCAAATTAAAGTGCTGCATTCATGGATTTGTTGCGTGCAAACACAAAGGCACTCAGAGATATGTAATGAGCCTCTTTGTCCGCCCGATGGCACAGTGACTTTTTAGTAGTTCACCCCTTCAAATTGCTGCTGTTTTCAACTTGCCGCCCCTTTTTTTTTCTCTCCTGCTATGTGCTGACTCCCTGCTCCCCCAGCTGTGTGACAGGGCACGGGGTGGGGCGCCCTGGGCCAGCGGGGCAGCCCAGGACTGTCCCGGTCTTCTGTGGCATTGGCCAGGAACTGGGCTTAATTAATTCAAAAATCTAGTACGTGCAAAGACTGATGCAACGCTCCAAAATAAGCAAGCTTCAATTTTATAAACCTATTTAATTTAATGAGGATTAAACCTCATAGAGAGTGAGAGTTGGAAAGGACCTCAGGAGATCATCTAGTCCAACCCCCTGCTCCAAGCAGGACCAGCCCCAACTACATCATCCCAACCAAGGTTTTGTCTAGCTGGGTCTTATAAACCTCCAAGGATGGAGACTCCACCACCTCTCTGGGAAAGCTGTTCCAGTGCTTCTCTACCCTCCTCATGAGAGTTTTTCCTAATATTCAACCTAAACTTCCCTTGCTGCCACTTGAGCGCGTTGCTCCTTGTTCTTCCATCTGCGCCCACTGAGAACGGTCCAGCTCCATCCTCTTTGCAGCCCCGCTGCAGGGAGTTGAAGGCTGCTTCTCACGGGACATGGGAGTTCTGGCTTCCTAGCCCAGTGCCTATGGTATTAAATCTGGAACTCCTTGCAAAGTCTGAGCCCATAAGCGAGCCGCTCCAAAGTGACACTGGTTTCCACCGTTCCCGTTGCAAGAAATGTCTTTGCTCTTACACCGATGGAGTGTTTCTTTATGTCAGCAATAAATCACTACAGTCTCCGCATCATTTTTGCTGGACGTGACCAATGATTCATGTTAGAAAAGCAATTCTCGTGGTGATAGAAATGTGAGATGCTGACATTTCCAAATATGAGCCACGGCAAATGGAATGTCAGGCAGCCTCAGTCCCTGCCTTGAGAGGCTCCATTTGTCTCAAGCCTTCCGGCTCAGACACGCAGTGCTCCAGACCTAACGAGTGAACTGAAGGATGCATTGCTTAGTAACGACATTTTGTTAGGCAACGTGCAGCCGGTATTGAACATAACTATTTTGCATTTGTGCCTGATGGATTAATAGCAGTTACTGTAATTTTCTTCCACCTCAATTTCAGGCCTTGCAAAGACAATGCCAGTGCAATTTCTCCAGTGCCAAGATTACTGGATTTTGTTGTTATTCACCCGGACTTGCGTGCTCCAGAGTTGGGAATCCTTCACGTAACCTTGGCAGAGCCATAGCCTGGCTGAAGCAGAAAGATCTCTTTAATTTGGGAGTGAAGCTGCCCCCATTCCCACAG